>NW_028294187.1:0-39675 GCF_964341445.2 Mesoplodon mirus | reverse complement strand
TGGGCGCAGCATTCGCATGCTCCGCTCGTACCGCGGAAACAGGCGGAGCTTATTCATACCATTATTGTAAAGAGTTTTCGGTTAGAGGACACGACTTTCACAATCTCTACAATTAATCCCGTTATGCCACAAAACCATTCGCCAAAGGAGCCACAGAGGCCATAAAAAGCCAGAAAGCTAGACGAGTCGAGTATAGTTGATCGATCTATCTGCTTAATGGATAACAAATGAGATAATAGACATAGCCATCATTAGATGGATATATCTGGAGCGATGAGGCCGGATTGAAATGAGAATGTCTCGTCTTATATTAATTTCAGTGTACCAAGAAAGCTAGCGTAAACATATTCCTTTTATTGCATGATTATACTTGTTCACTGGTGGCAGCTATCATTACTAGTCTACCTGATTTTCGATATTTTGTTCTCCGTAGCTTCGTCACTCATCGTTCGTTCTAATTTCAGTTTTTGGATTCTCTCCATCTTTCTCTTGATTTCTCAACTGTTTGAGGTGAGGTACTTCAAATTTGACATACTCTATAGAACTCGATTAGCCTTCATTTATCTCGACTAGGCTTAGTTCTACATGAATTATGCCATTGACAAAGCAAAGGTATTGTGATTGTCAGATCAGATGTCAAATATTTGCTATGGTTCCTATAGGATCACCTTGTATGATTCGTCAATGATGATTTAATCCGACAATGTTCTTGTAAGATTGTTGAATTATTATCGTAAATTTGTTACCTGTTGGCTGCTCTCGTTTCCACGACCACTTCTGGCTTAGTTAAGTTGGATGCCTTTTTAAATAAATGAAAACGAAAAGATGAATAATTTCTTGAACCCTACATACTCGTATAAGTATCTTTCGTTTAATGCTTCGTTTTGAAAATTATTCGACATGTGCGGGTAGGTTAAGGGATTTTCCGAATTTTTCATGGTAACCATTCATGATAAACCACATTATCAAAAGCTCACTTCAAATAGAATTTCCCGATATAGAGTATTTTAATGAAATAGAGCACATCCCTACCTTACCTAACCACTATCACCATTTTTCCGAGGTTTTATACACGACTGTCCCGAGAAACCAATAGATTGAAAAAATGAAATGCCAACATAATCGTGGATTGAGGCTTGTTCGGATCTTTAGCCAAGTTTCAAGATGATAAGTAATCGATAATATAGATGAAGAACACGGCCGCCCAATCCATCATCTTCAGAATGGTGCTAGAAAAGCTGCAAGCTTGAAGATTAAAAGTCCAAGAAACTCTAAAAATGGTGCATAATTTTAATGCAATCACAAGCAAGTACCGACTTGTATCCAAAGTTTAAGAACTCTATAGAGAAGAATTACATATTATAAAAAAAAGAAAAGAAACGTCGCAGGCCGAGAACATCGGTAACGCCTAGTGGTTCAACTAAAATGATCCTCTTTGAGACGAAATAGTTACCGAATTCTGATTGGCCATGAATAATATTAAATATTTTGCTTAATATTATACGGTCTCCACTCCGATTATTCAACAGGCCATGCTCAATTGTGCTGACATTAGACGAACTAGTGTGGACACGGCGGGCGACAAGCGATCCTCTCATCTGATGTCCAAGATGTATGATGAGCGGCATAGTGTCAGGTACGGAAGCAAAATAGATCCAGACATTAAAGAACTACTGTCATTTCTCATTAACTTTGTAGCAAATGGTTAAGTGGTTCAGTGATGGTGATGATTAATACATCGACTAGTTAATTGGTAATACTTTGCTTCGTTTCTACCCAAGTCGACGATCGGATGTTCCTTGAACGTGCTGGTTTGTTCGTTAGGTGCCACGCAGGTCTTGTTGATTAGTTGCCTTCGGCATTTACCTCAAACTTGGGAAATGAAACCCTTATTTACATAATACACATGCAGCAATCACGAAAGGATGAGATCAACAATGTACATACAATGAGACATTCAGTAATGTGTTTAACAGAGTTAAGCAATATAATTACCTAGTTGCACTAATGACTACGTCAGCGTTTAGCAATGGGGAGAACAAAAGAGTCATGCAAGCAATGCTTAACAATGTGCATACACGAGATAATTCAGTAATCTATACAACAAAGAGAAACGATATAATTACATAGTTGTATAAGGGACGACAATACCGTTTTGCAATGCATTAATTACCTATTATAAAGAACAGAAGAGTCATACAAACATTGACTAACAATGAGAAGTTACGATGATTGAAAGGACGAAACAACTTAGATGAGATGCGTCGACAACTCAATAGCCATATATTTGCTACTTCTGTGCTGGGTATTAACTTTGAGATTCGGATGGGTGGAGACTTTTTATGGGCGGAGACGGTCACGATACCAACCTCGCATGGAACCTAACTATGCCGACAGGTGTTAGGCATGGAGGATATGGGGCAAGGTCTGCATTGCCTACTGGTCTCAGATATTAGTCGACTTGTCAACATAATCAGCAATGTATTTTGCAGAAGGAAACAACATAATTACGTAGTTGCACATAAACGCTTTCGAGTGGATTTTAAGCTATTATGAGAAAGAGAAGATAAAAAGATTTCTTTACAATAACACCTCATGCATTCACCATCTCCGTCGTAAGGAAAATCGTAATATTGCGTTGTACATAAATGGTTTTATGTCTCGATTTCTAATTAACTGAAAACGTAGTGTTCGGCGGTATTTCTTTCACTGCTGCCGGTTTTTCTAAACCTGCCCTTTCTAAGCATCGCTTTATGCTATGCCTATTTCGTTGGAAAGAGAAGGTGGAACGGGATTTTGCTTTCGCTTCCGTGTCACGTCGAGTAAATCCATGTCCTATTCTCCTCCTTTACACACACAGGAGGCTGTACTATAGGCGATTCTGTTCGTTAATCGCCATTTCCATCAATCTCTCATTTTCAACAGAAATATTGAGGAATTATACCGTTGATTACGCTGAGAAGTCTTCAAGTACGCAAATGCAGTTAGCATTTTCTAACAGTTTAAAAAATGACGCTGATTTACGAAATATCTTTATAGCACTATAGGCAGTGATACCAATTGATTGTGATATCTAGCAGTTGTACGATGAAATCTAAGAAATCCTTTTCTTGAATTCTTTAAATTGGCAATTTTTTAAAGCAAATCGGGTGCTTTTTCTATAAAATAACGATGAGTGTTAATAAGTTAATCACTCATCCAAAACAGCTCATCCTTTTATAGGGAATAAGGGTGGACCTATCGATATCTGGTGCAATATCGCAATACCTCATGAGTTCGTCGGTAATTGCCCGATGGTTTACTGCCGATCAGTTTTCCATCATGCTTTACATTACTCAACCAAATTATGACTATAGAGTCTATAAGATAACGAGTGTATTCCGTTGCATAAATGTTTCGCAAGGCCTTTAGGAACATATCGGTAAACAACCGATTGATTATTACAGTCACAACTTACTAATTACTAATTTGGAGCAGTTGGATATTGGTGGACTTGTTGTCCACATAACATTCTGAGATAAGGTTTAAGATGGTATTATGATATTTGGAATGAATACTTGATGGTGTCATAATAAGATGATGACTAGTCTCCATAAGAGAATTCATTTGATCCACTTAAAAATCACTACTATGTGACTACTTTTCCTATCTTAACTTACACGTTGGACATCTCCCGGATGCTACGCTATTAGAATCTCTATATGCTTGTTTTGACTGTTTCGTGCCAATAGCTTCATTAATCGTTTGTTGTTCTGCAGTTCGATGTGGAAAATGAACTAGATAATAAAAAAAGAAAGTAGAACTTTACAATTACAGCGTCAATATTTGCAAGACCTTTTGTTTCTACTTTTTCACCAGCCGGGAATAAGAAACTTTGGCTAGTCAAAATGAATCTAACAAGTTTCGACATGCTCCTTTTAAGGAGGGTTTAGGTCAACGTGTAGTAAGTTGTTGATGAGATAATGAGAAGCAATAGATGTGTAATTTCGTAAGGTGTATTGCACGTAGAAAATAATGAGAAAGCAGAACACTATTAGTAAATTATGAACAAAAGGGTACAAATGGAACAAGACGAAACATGCAGGTTAACCGACAATCAAATCACTTCGAAGCATTTTCTTTTTTTTATTCTATATATACGACAGTAGCGATTTTCGATGTGGATAAGAAGAGGACTTTATGCAATTTAACAGCCATTCAAGTCGTACAGAAAAATTGTAGAGAATAGCTTTAGATATGCCTGCATAGTCATCGTGCTTAAAAGGAGGGGTGCCAAGAAGAAATTTGCAGAAAAGCACTCCAAGTTGTCTAGCTAAAAAGGAATTAATGAGTTAGAGAACTAATGGAAGAATTAGATATCAAACTCCAAACGAGACGGAAATGTTAGCATATATGAAAAAAAAAACAAGATATAGAATAATCTCGCATATTCTCAATGATCGTTTTCTAGACGATTATCCGGTGGAAGATAGTCCAGAATTCCACAATTGGTCTAACGTTTGCAATCAGTAAGTTCTTTGCAACCAAAGAACTGATTTAAATACGTGTAGTGCAAAAACAAGGGCCATTGTAACTTCACAGAATAAAAGCTTTTTTCTTGCTAATTTACCTTCAACATTTAGTGCGCGTCCACAATTTTTTAAAGACATGGCCATTTTTGACTCTATAAAACCACTTATAACACACTGTATAGTGGTGTCCTGCAGTGGAACATTGGATCAATTGCCGGTTTGATTCCGTGCCTCGGACTCACCAAATCCGCTATCCTTCCGAGTTCGGTAAGTTGCTACCAGAACTGTCTAGAGGAGTGAAACACTGACTTGGTACATCGGTATGCCACCGAAAGTCATTTTGTGGACCATTATGCATTCATTCACCTTTACGATGCTTGATATGGTCGAGTGCGTAGGGCATCCCTCAGGAATTGATAAACGTCGACCGCGTTATCCTTTATCCTTCATGAGGCGTCGAACTATGAACACTGTCAACTTCATTCAAGCATGAAAATAAGACCAGTAGTTCATCATTTCATAAGAACAAGTTACGTAAAAGCCTTCACTAGCCTCCATTGTTGTGTTGATCATTCGTCTAGCAAAAAGGAATAATTTTCAAACTGTTCACAGGGTAGCATTTTCTATGCTTTTGAAGATCATATTCTAATATTAGAAGGTAATCACATAATCATCAGCCTTCTTCATGACTGAACGTGTTAGAAAAATTTATTGAGGATTTCATAAACTAAAATTCGAAAGCTGAACTTTATAAGCAGATCAGATTACTACTTATAACAAACATTTGAGTAAAGAAAATGTCAGAACTGACTACGCAAAAAGAACCTGGGAAACTTTTATTCACGAAAGAACTCATGGAGCGGCATAAGAATATTTTGATCGTCTTCATACGTGTTTCAGAAGAGAAACCTTGCAAAGTCAAACATTTCCTGTGAGAGAAAATAATGCAGAAGTTGGCATAGCTAGCATTATTAGGTTGCCCTGAAATTAATCTATCATTTCAACATGTAGTTTTAAAGTGCCATGTCTAAGATTAGAATAAGCTTATCTCATATCCAGAAATTCCTTCACTTTCTCATCGAACGCTCTTTACTAGTTGACAATAGTCTCGAAAGCAAATAAAAGCTACTGCCAGCAAACTTTGGCGGAAACTAGAGACCATATTTATTGATTGCAGATGTTTAATCTCTTATTAAAACGCACTTTTTAGATCGAAAAGCTTTCTAATGAATATATAGGACGCATACTTCTCATCAGTATTCGGAAATACTAGTATTCCAGTCTTCTTCATTTCTTTCCACTTCGGCTTTTTTCATTATTATTAAAAAATTACACTGCCTCTCAGCTTTTTCACGCTATTACGAAAATATCGCAAAACAAAGTGTTGCGATAGCAACTATTTTCTACAATGCTGCGCTTCTTACGGGAATATCAAGTTCGTTGGCTTGCGACTTCCTATAAAGGAATGAATTTGCTAATGTTATGTATTGCTAACTGGCATTAAGACATGCCTTCATACCTAGATGAGGTGTTGAAATTAGGAGATAGAGAACATTTAGAGAAGTGGTCATATTCTTTAGCAAGCCAAGTAAGAAATAAACCAATACCAATAAACAACCTTAGAGCTTCCTATATACTAGAAAGATAGAGAATAATAAAACAGAAAAACATGGAAAATGTATGGCCTCATTTTAACACGCGCACGGCGGCCAACAAACGAAGAAGAATCATTTTGGAGATTATTACCTAAGACAATAACTGAACCATGAATAGGCAGTTTATCACTAGTGTTGCGGACATCTTCAAAATATCCCCCTAGCTGGCTTTTTTTGAACGGAATGTTTTCAATGAATTCCCGAGATGGCCATTATTGGGTGTCTCCAGGTAGTAGTCACATCCATTACCGTCTTGTGTTCTTCTGCAACAGAAACTGTGTGCAGCGCCTTGTCTACGTTTCTTCAAGGACAACTCCAAATCCTTACGTCATGTAATTCTCACGGCTTTAACTCTGGAAAAAAACCCAGAGTTAAGTAATGTACTTTTGTGGGAAAGTGCTTTATCACTTACCTCATCGTCGCAACTGAGGTGTTTGGATCTCATGTCTACATTGTTAACAAGAACCTTTATTTCTATTTCAAAGCCTAAACAAAGTAAGAAAATGCAATAACAAAAACAGACAAACTATTTGTGGATACATTATTCATATGAAGAGTAAAAAAGACATAATATCAGCAACTGATATTCTTCTGGCCTTTATTTTAGCGAAATGAATCTACTGAGCGGAATTGCCGAACACTTAGACAGTCTGGCTGTGCCCGAGCTAGGAACTCGATGAGTGGAAGTTCTGTAGGCTATAATTAAGCTAGTGTTACAGACCATTTTCTTCGAAGAACACTATCCAACTTATGTAGCTTTCTTTTCTCCAACATCACAACTTCTTTAATAAAGAGATACGAAGTGATGTACTATACTATATAATATCAATGGAAGAAAAGCGATTGAACATCAAACTATGCATGGCATCGTACAAAAGGTATCAGGGTTGATAGAGAATTGAACAACAGAACATTAAAGCAATGAGATTTTAAAAAAATGAAAATATTAACAGATGGCAGGAACAATTGGAATACACTAAGCAACATAGCTACGCCACATGGAGATTTACAAAAATAAAAGAAATAAGAAATAATAAAGAAGTTTTAAAAAATACTGAAATTTTCATTTTCATCTTTGCCAGTATGGGCGCGTGTAGCTCAGCGGTTACAGCTGCCCTGCAATACACACTGGATTCGATCCCCCGTCCTGGGCTCACTAAGCCCTTCATCCTTCCGGAGTCGGACAATTGGTACTACTATTGTCTGGGAGGATAAAAATATTGACTTGACATATCGGATGACCGCCGCAAGTCATTGTATAGGCTAGATATGCATTCACTCACCTCGATGATGTCTAATGAAGACGAATGCTTGGCCCATCCCTCAGGGATTGATCAACGCCAATTCTTCTTTATCCTGTCATCTTTGCTAGTTAATCTGAATTGGAGGCATCGGTTGATTTATGCAACCATTTCTGTCTATTCGCAATGACATTCAGTGATTTACGGAACAATTCATATCGAAATGACTGAAAATGAAAACGCGTCCCAACATTTTAACAACCATATATAAGCTCATCGACTTTTAAACAAAACTATTATTATTTGCAACTCTAGAACAGCAAGAAAAGTTTTCACAAGCAGGACACAAATCTGGCAAAATGAACATCGTCGCCCAAATATTAAATTGGTCTCATGAATCGATCACATCATAACCCATGGGGGTTTCCATTGATTGCCTTACCTTTAAAAGAATTCATGTTGATCTTTTTTTTGACAACTATTAAAATTCTACTATTTGCGAACAGTGAACAGCGTGTGGAATTTTTTTATTTTCTTTTATCTTGAAGAAGGATTTCCAGAAAAGCTCAGATATAACGAAGAGAAAAGATAAAGATAAGAATCAAAAGAACGAATTCAAAAGTAGAATTTGACGCAATTATTTAAAGAGTTTTAGTTCCACCTTACTAATCGATTTGTAGTAGTGATAAGAGACATTCCGAGTAACTACGCTATCTTTCACTGCTATTTCAACTTCACTTATGCACATAATAATTATGCTACAAACACTTTGGTCATTAAGATGCTGAACGTCTACCTGAAGCAGTATGATTTTAATTTTGTTTAACACAACAGTTGCAACAAAATTTTGAAAAATATTATGACTTTGCTTTCAAATCGCTTAAAAAATTATGTGAGCTTTCACAGTTCATTAATATTTTGTCGAATTCGAACCCTACCTCATGGTTTCGGCTGCTAACGCAAAATGCAACTAGAAAGCTCTCTATCGCTGAAGATAGAGTGCCAGTATAACGTTAATGAGAATTCTTGCGTTTACTTCTTGACGGAATAGTGGGTGAGAGAGTTTACAAGACCAATTCTGATCTGTAAAAAAATAAACTATTGCGATTAGTCACTTGGATACTTCAATCTCTTAAATGCTATTAAATTGGCGTGGGTATTAGTAACGATTATTTTACACGGCATATAAAGTTAAGCTATATCAAGTCTGGCAAGAATACTGAGAATACTGCCAAAACCACATTACGTAGGCGTATTTGCATAGCACGCTGGCTTAAATCGGGAGTTTCAATTTCCAGTTTTGAACTTCACAACAAAGAAATCCATATACTTTAACAACACACCACAATAATTTTCTTCTTCACAACCACAAGTTGCCAAATGATAAGCCTTCTTTTGAGTTTATTCTCGATCCCAGAAAAGGCTCTATGGCGAATTCTTCGGATGTACTAGCAAGAACTGATGAGGGTCCATTACAGGAACGTATATTATGTCTAATAACTGTCCATGTCTGCAAAAATACAGCTTTATTAATTAACGGAAAAATTGGTTAAAAAAATGATAAAGAAAAGCGACAATCATAAAAAGAAAGAATTATTTATTGAAACAGTTTAACCAAAACCGACCTTTATCCAGTCCATTCTCGCGATTTAGAAGAGAGTCACGATCAGGGTTACACATGTACTCAGTATAAAACCATGATCATGTATCCATAGACAACCTATAAAGTATAGCTTACTGGGACTCCACAGTTGGCTAAGCATTAACACCTTTATGAGACCAAGATGAAAGGATCAAGGTTGATACTGAAAAACAAAGCAGAAATGTAATACATTTCATTAGGCAATCATCGTCTTCGTCTCCTTTGTAAGCCGTGTAAGCCATTGCCGTAAAGCGAAGACATAGCGATATGTGGGAAAACGCGATAAATACGTTGTACATTCATATGGGTACAAAACGCTAAATGCCGAGTTAAAATGCTTTCTATAATAAGGATAACAATAAGAAAAAATAACTACTGTCCACATTAATAATATACCTGCGACGAAGAGTTTTGTTCTCGTTAGTACGTTGAGTGTTGGAATGAGTCCTGTGTGTTTGGTCTACCACGCGGGTCTTGTTGTTGTGTATAGCTTTTAGCTCATACTTGGGTAATTTAAACTAAAAAAACCATTTAAATTTAAACCTTCATATACGATACGACTACATGTGTAACATTATGAATGGATAGACACTGCGCCAACAATTAACAAGATGGTTGACATGGAGTAACTAGTACATTAAATAGTACACATGCTTAAATTGACAATATACGAATGGATGCCATGTATTAATTGGACTCGTTACAAATAAATATATAAATACAAATAAATAAACAAAGATCTGAATGAGAAAGGTGACGAGCCGTTGCGGCTGAGCGGTCGTTGCTGAGTGAATCACTCATCCATAACAGCTCTTTCTTTTATAGTGTCATAGAGGAGCTACTGACGTCTGGTGCTATTTCGCAATAGCGTTTCGCAATACGAGGATCCTTGTGGGCACACCGATAAACCGATCGATTGTTAGCTGAGGACCTGTTTAGACCCATTATCCATAATTATTCAGCGAAATTGTGACTATAGAGTTGTAAAAACAGAGAGAAAACGAAAGCCTACTCTATTTCATAATTGTTTCGCACAAGCGATTGACTGTTAGCGGTCGACTTGTCGACAGTAACAACTTGCTAATTTGGAGCAATTGGAAATTGTTCGACTTTTCGAAAACTGGCATTCTGAGATAAAGATTTACACGATATTATGGTGAAAGGAATGTTTAAATAATGGCATGATGAGATGGAGACTAGTTGTATACTAGGACTTCCACTCTTAAATTTTACGTGGACCAACATTTTTAAAAGTGGAAAAACATACACGGCATTCTTTAGTACCGTATAAGATTTCGGGATAACAACGATGACAATGTCACACGTAGGCCAAACTTTAGAATGAAGATGTGGTTTGGTTTTGTTTTCGCTTTCTCGTAGTGATTCCCACAGTGGCTGAACATATGCTGAGAAGTGTGACCTAGTTGAAAAACTATGATGCACTGCGACATCCAGAAGTCATCCAGAAGCTCATCTAAGAAGAAAACAAAAAAAGAAAACGAAATTAACAAACAAAAAACGAAAAAAGAAAAACAAAAGATATCTTCTTCTAGTCATTTCTAAACATTTGTCGCTATCCAAAAAAAATTTGAACATTTTATGTAATGAGCTGAGGAGCTTTCACCTTCGGCAAGCAATGCAAAGAAAGCAGCTGAAAAGACACTTACTTAAATTCTCGTCTCGGAAATAAAACGACGTTGTCTGTTTTTCAAATATATATATTGTGGTTTCACTATGAACGAAATCTATTAAAGAAAAAACTCCGAACTCGGTATGTAAACGCGAAACAAAAAAGCCCACCCAAGGAGGGGAGGGCTCACTCCATTGACAAAATGAATGAAGGTGAGAACGAACGGAAGGTTTTCATAAGAGGGCCGAACTATAGTAAACATAAGAAAAAGCAGAACCCAATAGCTTATGCGTGGACTCCCACGAACAGTGGGTGTACAAATAAAATTGCATAATGCTAGAAGTGCGATATTCTTCTGTTCCTTGTGTAAGCAGAGATCAATTTTTTGGTATGAAATGCGGCCGAATGGAGTTGATTTATAACAACTCAAACTAATCGGTAATCAGTGGGACTACAAATCATAAATGCGTTTGAGTTACCAATAGTTCCGTTTTTGATTTCTGGAAATTTTATATTTATGACCACTTCATTTGTGCATCTCTGTACGCTCCATTCCGTATGTCCAGTATAAGGAACTGCATTAAAATTTCAGTTCATCTGAATTCATTAAGCATCATGACTTTATTTGTTTGAACGTGAAAACAAAGAATTCTCTTTCCCAACATTGTCAAGTTGTCCTTGTTGGCCATCGGTGAGAAATCCTTAAAAATGTGATATCCGTCCCGCCAAAATGATCGAAACCTATAATAATCCAGTGTTCTATCACTAACTAACCACTGGTTCATTTTTAGTCTATATTACAACTAGTGCAGTAGTATGACATCGGCTGATAGAAACAGCAGCCAAATTTTTAACCTCTAATCGAAAACTCGTCCCTGATTAATATGGTTCACAGTAACAATATGGAATTGGTGGATACGGAAACTAAAAACATGGCACCGAAATATACTCCAAATGTCAATGAAAACTATGCGAAAAATGACGTCAACTCCATTAGATGCCTATATCAGTACAAAATTTGACCAATAAGGGATATCTAACCTTTTATAACCACTCCTATGATTCATAATAATAGTATGGAACCGACTTATATACCAACTAACATTGAATATCATGCCAAAACTTAGTTACGTCATAGTTACACTGCGCAAAAGGATTTTTATTTCCACCAAACACAAGGGGTGTATATGGTCTCAGAACAGGGAAGCAAAGACGCAAACATATGGTGGACAAATAAAAATTGAAAAACCGAAAAGAAACAAGAATCAAAAGACTTATAGGACAAAAACACTAAAAACTGACTGCCAACGACCGAAAATAAAGCATCGTTGTTAAGAAAAAGCCAATGCGATTATCGTTGGTCTCGTCACGAGCATCTAACTCGCCCTATATGACCACCCGCTTACGCGCCGCAATTGCGCGTAGTTTGAATGTTGGCGCAAAACCGAACGCCAAAGAAATGGGTCGACGGAGAGCGTCTGTTCAAATAACGAACGAATCGCTGCTTTGACATAGAGAAGAATATATCGTAAAAGGTGAAGAAATTGCAATCTGTTCTATCAGTAAAGTAGAATTCATTAATGTATGCTTCCAAACAACATTTCTCTCTGTCATCGCATTTATAATTAATCCAAAAGCCAACGCATATGCATTATGTCTGCCACATAGTTTAGACTATTTCATGTTAACTCTACAAATTTTGAGCTTTCACACAAAAACTATTTTTGCCCTTATTAAAGGAACAATATTCTTTATGAGAAGCTGTCTCCGAAAATCGATATTTGGCTTCAAAGAGGCAGTTGGGTTAGAGCAGTTCTACTGAAGCGCTTAAACTTGCTCTAACGAGAACTCTATCGAGTATGGTGTGTGAGGCAGAGCTTCGTACCCCAGCTCATTCAACCGTAGTGGCGTCAGTGGAGCTAAATGTGGCCGTGCCTTATCGTGGAGGATGGTCTCCTTCTTTTAACCAATTCGGGCACAGCGGTTGAGGTTTCTGGTGCATTTTGTCGATTTGCGGATATAGTTCTCCACCGTAATCGTTTTACCTCTGTCACGGAAACCGTGAGTGATGGAACAGGTAGTGGACAACCAAACAGTCACATGACTTTCTGGATGCAATTTCGACTTTGGATAGTGATGCAGGGCTTCGTCAAAGTCTAACTACTGGACCGATCGTCTCCGGTTATCATAGAACATCCACTTCTCGTCGCACATCACAATGCGGTCTGGAATCGGGTCGTCGTCGTTGCGCACAAACGCCAATGTTGCTTGAAAACAGCGATTCTTTCAACTGTGATTCAGTACTTGCAGCATCCACTTGTCGAACTTCTTCGACTTTTCAATTTTGTTCAGAAATTTCAATACAGTTGATATGAGAGTTACATTGGATCTTCTTGAACATTTTTCCTTTATTTTCTTCCACTAGAGCCTTCAATTAATCGTCGCCAATAGAATAGAAATGCCAACGATGTCCATCATTTTAAAGCCGAATTTTCCACGTCCGAGTATAAATCATAGAAGTAAATTTGTTCAAATTGCTTTTTTAACATATGGAATTTTAACGTTTAAAATTTGTCAAAAATAAATTTATATTAAAATTCAGTTATAGGAAAAGGGACTATAATGCCTGCATTAATGTCCGAGTAAAATAATAACATTAAATGACAAAAATTGCAATATTTAGTTGCTTTGCACGTGTACCCATTCATAAAATTAATTCATAATTCATACATCTTAAGTTTAAATAGTGCCACTAAAAATTGCGAAAATGCGAACCAAGTAAGCAAATCTTCGAAAAAAAGACGCTATCGATGTCCGATTTCTTCCTGTATTTGCGTTTTTTCAGAATAAATCGAGTGAAGAAAAATTACAAATATGCACAAATGATTGATTGATCGACGCAGCCGATTCTACGTTCCGTTATAATTTTATTTTATTCAACCTTTTTTACTTGGTCTACTATATTAACTATGCTGTTGATGATGTGAAACAAAAATTTAGAACTAACAATGAAAAAAGGTTAATCGAAAAGAAAAGAAAAATTGGTAAGAACTTCATGTTGCGGAAAACCTAACAGTTTCACCGTTGTTATACAACTAATAATTATGCAGAATTCTTATTTGAACAGTGTAAGAATTTTGATTCTATCTCGTTTTTCTTTCTCAAAAAAATTCAAGTAGGTAAAATTATGCAAATGGTGCAGTGTTAGAAAAAAGGCCTAACGAAGTCCAGTATAATACCCACACCCTATGTCTGAGAAGTTCCTTAATACTTTGAGTCAGGAGTGAGCGGATACCCACGCACGCATAGATTGCTGGATTTTTTGCCGACATTTCTAGACCTACTAATATACAGCAATGTGTCACATTAAGTAAACTTTTTACGATAGAGCAAAACTCCTATAATATCGTTATGTTCACAATCTCCAATTTTTTCTACGTAACTTGAAATAAACTTCTGTTGGAAAGAAACCATAAATAAAGCCTATTTCAGAATTGCATTCGAATGTCAAGGAGTGTTCTCCATCGTTGATGACACAGTGGACAGTCTTGTTTTCTTTTACTCACGTTACAAAAACACAGCAGACAATAGATTTTCAAGCATCTCATTTTTTTCATGAAAACAAGCACAATCTATTGTAGATGATTTAGCATTGAACTATTTCATAGCATTATATATTCGCAGACTTTTTTTTGAAACATCAGACAATTGCCTAAGGCTCAAGCCACATGAAAAGTTGTAATAGCAGGATGACAAAAGCATATTTTATCCAGCATCTCCATTTATTCCAACGATATTTATAATGTCAATTAGAACTAATCGAATTGAAATCATTTTAAAAATATGCATGATTCATGATGTTTGAAAACGTCAATTCATAGGTAGCAATAATTGACTATACCTAAGTTTTAATCCAAATGTTTTTTCTCAATAGCTTTTTTCCTTTATAGCGTTCAAGCCTTGCTATAAGAGTCAGCTATGTTTCTCGTATTTTTCGGCCTCCTTTTGAACATTTTGGAAAATTCAACAATGTATTTCTCGCCATATTCATTGTAAAACTTCGCTACTCCGTAGGTGTACGATTCTATTACATCTATAGGAATATTTATGTAAATGGTGTTAGTTTAGTTTCTTGTGCTAAAGTGTTCAACAGTACTTTAAAACAACATCATGCTTTAGCCCTACAAGACTGCTTTGTATTCCACATATTCACTCGTCACTAACACGCTTTAATTATTTTGTTCTTGGCCTAGATTTCCGCAGAAAACGATTTCCCCATAGCAACACCAACTGGATTCATGACGAAATAACCAGAAAAAGGAATCAAAACCGATCATTGGGTCATTGATGATCACTGCAACAGAGAACAGAGCTAATTTGCTGAAAATTAACAAAATAATGCGGAATGAAACACAACAGCGTGATGTAACCGTACTCCGCGAGAACAAACAAGTAAACCTTTAAATTCTAGCAAAACAAGCACAGATATTAACCCAAAAAATCAAACACTGGAGCTGATACAGGTTATACTTGATACAAGAGCCGATCGTTCATTCATCACAACCGAATTGACCATTCGCCTCCAACTCGAAAATAGGGATTCAACAGAATTTACTATTCGCATATTCGGCAACCAAAAACCAATTCAGACAAAAGCACTACGATATTACAGTAACCAAAATCAAAACGATTGCGAACCACTACAACGCATCACACCTACCCAAGAAGATAAAAAATTCATTCGAAGCAATAATATTAAGTTCTCAATTAGCCCAAACGTCACCATTAAACCAGAACTGCTCCTGGAATACGCAGATCTATTCCCACTATTAGACAGAAGAGTAGCCATTCAAACCCTACCATAAGGTTTGAAACTCATTCCCTCAAAGATAGGATGTCTTGTAACAGGAAGCCGCAATAACCCGTATAGGAAATAATATCGCAAGTCGTTTTTCGAAACAGAAAGTGTAACAGTCTTATCTCCTTCAGTGGAGGAAACAAAAGAAAAGAAAGAAAACGACATGTACGTCTTCCGTGGAAAAGCGAAGCCAACACTCTACTGAACAACAAAGCCGCAGCGATGTAGCAACAGCAACCGACAGGAGCAAAACAGAAAACGGTTTACTTTCTCAAATTCCTTAACAAAGTGATCTCGAGAGTGCGCAACGAACTACGGGAAAGGATCCAAAGGACATTCCGGAAATCCACTTAACAACAGCAGAGCAAATTCTACAGGAATTAGCCCTTCCAATCACAACCGATACGTCATTGTCAAAAACGTTAGCTACAAAGGGAATTGGAGGACAACAACGCCATATGCTCCGTGGCAGGGAGCCCTTTATGAACGCTTGATAAAGTCCGTAAAGCAATCCCTGTATAAAGTTCTTCACAATACAATGCTGGATATCAAAGAAATGGAAACGCTACCGTTAGAAGTTAGAAATAGAAGGAATGTATAACTGCCCACTGACGTATCAAGCCGCAAGAAAGGACAATGGGAACCAAGCAACAGCCGAACAGAAATGGTACAACTTCCGCCCACGAAGAAAACCCCCAAAGTCGGGTGGGGAGTATGGAGACTAGTCTCCATGTTATCATGCAATCGTTTAGGTATTCATTCCAATAGATTATCATGTTAATCCTTCCTTCAGAATGTCATGTTGAGAACAAGTCGACCAATATCCAATTGCTCCAAGCAAGTTGTTACTGTCGAAAAGTCGACCGCTAGCAATCAATTGGTTGTGCAAAACACTTGTGCAATGGAGTTGTCTCTCTGTCTCTCCAATTATATAGTAACAATCTGATTGATCTTTAGATAACCACCGAGGGATTATCGATTACAGGGTATTACGAAATAGCAGCAGACATCACTAGCTCTGCCTTTATGCCCTATAAAAGAATGAGTGGTTTTGAATGAGTAATTCATTCACCAACAACCGCCCAATTGGAACCACTCATCACTTCCTCATATAAATATTGTTATTCCTATTTTTTGCAATCAGCCACATTGATACAGGCATGCATACGCATATTTTCCAGTGTGTACATTCATATGGCTACCTGTGTGCTTCATATCGCATATAAAGGTTAATTGCCCAAGTTTGAGGTAGAAGCCACACAACCATCACCAAGAAGACCCGCGTGGCAGGCCTAAGACGAAGAAGGAATTCCACCACTTAATGTTCTAACCGATACATCAAGAAAAGATTAAGTAGACAGAATCTCATCGGCTTTACTTTGCTATCACTCCACTGAATCTCCTTGAATGACGTTTTCACATTCTACCACGGTATTAGGCTGTTTTCCAAATAAGTGTATTCTTCATTTAAATCGAGGTAATTATGAAAAACCATAAGGCTTTATCCAAACTTTCAGGGAAATATGTAAAAAACAATGGAGCTTCAATCAAACAGGCAAGAACCACTGAGATCATGTTTAAAAGCAATAGAGTTCAGAGTGCACTATAAAACAGGTATAGTGGTTATGAGCAATTTATACAGTTATGCTTCAAGCTATAAAACTTATAAACAGAAGCAAAGAATTCCTAACCTACAACTCCAAATGACTACTGAAATATACAATGGAATAAAGCAAAAATTTCAGCAAACAACAAGAATAGAGCACAAAAGCTATGCTTAGCGAAACAAACTATGCAATATATATAGGTCGATTCCTGGAATGTTGATGGACAAGAGCAGTCACTGCTTGGATCACTCGATATGTCAAGAGCACAGCATCCCGCAGAGCACCTGCTATGGTCAAAGTTTTTCGCAAAAACCCTAGAAGAATGGTATGATGCTCAGTGATTCCCTAAAACGAACTGAACACATTGCGCCACCATTGCATGTGGCAGATTTGCAGTACAGAGTTTATAACAGAAGTATTTATATCATTTCGGAAACCTGCACTAACCTCTACGATGTCCAATGAAGTCGCATGCGTGGCGCATCCCTCAGGGATTGATCAACACTAACTACTTTCGTTTTCCGTCGCATATAAAACATGGATGGAACATTTCCGTTCTTCCATTATCGTTAAATTGGAAGAGCGCTTCGAGGATTTGAATACCCTTAGATACAAAACAATAGCTGCATAGATGGTCTTCATGGATGTGTTGAAACTTACATGTCGAGCAAACGATTAATTTAATGGCCTCTTGTGGCTTTCTTCCAACAGCCTATCACTAATTTCTAGCTCAGGCTGGTTCCTTTAATATATAGCTTTAATAATCAAAATATAAGATAAAGAATAAAAAAAGAAAAAAACATTGCGTTACTTCTGCCTTTTTTCTGCTGGACACAATTTTTGCAGATTCCTTATAACAAGACGAATACACATTTCTTCAAGTGATATGCTGAAATTATATGTAATGATGTTAATATTCTCCAATAAAAAATGACTATGGTCATATAGAGATGGTTTCACACCCACCAATCAATAAACCCAAGCCATCCACTTTTCGAATAGACTTGAAAAGTAATGACCATTAGGGTAATATCGCAAAGAAAACGTTAGCAAACAAGTTAGCATCGCAAATTTGATACCAGCCTTATCAAAGAACTAGCTATTGCTTGTTTCAAAAAAGATATAGATCACTCAATAGATGGCCGACTAAAAATTACATTAAGTTTAAGAAATATAAAAAAATATAATTATGTGGGCGCGTGTAGCGATCGGAGATTCGACGCCACGTCCCGGGCTCACCGAGCCTTCCATCCCTCCGGGTTGGCAAATTGGTACCAGTATTATCTGGGGGGATAAAAACAATGACTTGTCATTTCGTTCAGTTCGCCCCGGATATATTTTTATTGCATTGTTCCGCACTATTCTCAAATAAATGCGGAAAATGAAGTCAAATAAGAGTAAGATTTCATTAAAAACCTCAAGACGTTAGACTACTGAAATATACAAGGGAAGAAAAACAAAATTAACGAAAACATTAACATTCACTAAGAAAAGAGAGAAAGAGCTATTCTTAGCGAAACAAACCATGCAATATATATAGGCCGATTCAATTGATTGTGAAATTTAGGATGTGGTACACACACATCCCAGAAAATCTCTTCCTTGATTCGTTAAATCAATGATTCTTTAAAGCAAATCGGATTCTTTTTCAATAAAATAACGACGACCGTTGATAAGTAAATAATGTTTTAATAAATTACCAAAAGATTAAAATAACGGTAATGTTTACAAGAATAGTGATGAAAATGAGAAAATATTATATGGAGAGGTGAACAATAGAAACAGTTTTATACAAATGCACGAATTGATTGTTGCGATAAACAATTATAACGAAACTAACGACTGTAGCAATTAAACTGTTATGAAACTAACTTCTTTAATCAACACTAATATATCGTTTTGGCTTAGGGAAATACCATCCCACTCTAGAGTTCAACCACATTTAATTAATTAAAAGAAGTTTTAATGGATAGAAAAATCTATCCAAGATCAAACGGCGATTTCATCTTCTCAAAGTTCGAAGTCTTTTTAAGCATGCGGTTCTGTTTTTGATTAGCAAACAACCATTTAACTGAGCGCTGTCAATTAAAACATTCATCTAACATTAGAACTGCCTCATAAGCTGTCTTTAAAGAAATAAATTTTCGAAAGTAACCAATTACAGATTCATTACCGTCTTACCATAGCTTCTACTTCTTTTTACAACCAGGTAGAATCCACTTATGTGAATGTTTTGAATAAGCTGTCTTCAAAATGGTTCCAACGATTTTCGAAAGTAACCAATTGCAGATTCATTACCGTCTTACCGTAGCTTCTACTTCTTTTTACAACCAGGTAGAATCCACTTATGTGAATGTTTTGAAAACTCTTAGATAGTGAAGAGTCGTCTCAGACATACTTCTAACTTTCAAACTCTAACCAATGCGAAACCCTCAAAAAACATGTGGAATATATGGTGCATTAACAACAAGACTGGGCAAACGTAACGCATAGGGTAAAGGTGCCTAATGGAATCGAATGCATTACTTAGTGATTAATCAACGTCGAATCTTTAGATCAAAACTTTATTAACCATGGACATGAGATGTTAGCCATCCATTGGACCCCATAACATTCTAAGAGCATATCGTGGACTTATAAAATATCAAACAAATATCAATGATGTAGAAACACTTGTCTATGCTTAATCGAAACTTTAAAAGTGGTGGACTAAATTTCAAACACTCATACTAGATGTGCGCTTTGGACCAGTTAGCTTGAAATACCGAGCAGTTTAACTTGTAGATTCACTATAAGCATTTTCATAATGTTGCTTCGGTACCTCAGATATAGTTGTGCTTTTAATACACGTAATATGTTAAAACATATCTTTTTACTACATGTATAAAACTTTCTACTTTATGACTAAACAAACCTTTTTGTAATGGATAAACCAGGAGTTCAGTGTGGTACTGGGACGTCCGCCACTGCAAAACTTCACCAAAGAACAGGCGACAAGCAGCCAACTTCGGCTCGGAAAGTTTAATATCAGGTTTACAAAATGATTTTCTGTTGGTCTTTCGTTTTTGGTTTCTCTCGTTAAAAATGAGGCATTGAAAGCTTTTCTAACCAGTGACTAACAATAGATAAATTACGCATTAACTTTGCATAGTAAGCATTTAGCAAACTTCTTTGAACTATCAGTTGAACTCTATTCCATGTTTCCAAAAAAGAGCGAAAATGTTAGAAAAGCAAAGAAATTTTTGAACTGGTCTTTGATTAAATATTATGGCAAACTGTACAAATTAGTGGTTATGGGCAATTAACTGCTGCTGTAACAATTGTAGATACGTCTTTTGCTTGGCATCATCGAACCTTTCCTTTTTATTGCTCCCAAAAAATGAAGGTCCACTCTTCAGTGGCAGATGTTTGGGATGCAAATGACAACAGAACAATATTACCGCAAAAAATACAGTCGAATACAGACCAGTGGAAATTACAAAATTTCGTGCAAGCTCCACGCTATATAAGCATTTCTTTAAGATCTTTAAGATTGCTAAGACCTTTAAGGTCTTCAAGATCTTGCTTATATTATGTTGTTTGCTGTGGGTGCTTTCGTTCGTGGGAACTTCGTGAAGTTCCTGAGCGACTGTTGTTTAGTTATTACTACCTTTTTTTATTTCTTGATTGGCCGAGTTCGCTGGAATACCACTGATTATTGAATTATTGAGTGAAACTTCGTCTACTCACCTCAGTAGAATTAGTGTATTTATGGGTCTTTTGGTTATGTGTCTGTTTGGTGATGAGAGGTGTGCCACTAATCATTCCATTTGCAGAGATTTGCAATTTCCTGACACGCACTACTTCCCACGTATTCCTCAGTAGTAATAGATCGGCGATTAACACTATTGCAAATTGTGAGTGAATCAATGACAAGGATCTTTTTTCGTCGACCAAGGAGTGTCTGCGTCCTTCTCGTAGCCTAATGAGATATTGTCGGCTCCAAATAGTCAAGTAGCGCTAGGTAGATTCTTGTGATGCCGTCATTTTGTTTTCCAGTTAAAAACGCATTAATGTTTCTTGTATTTCTGGAAGGTCATTCATGTCTGAGTATTTCAACGGAACAGTGATCATTTACTGGGATGGAAACATTTCCTTGCAATTTTTCGAAACACCTGGTATCCAAAACCGATTCTTCCTTTAGCCATCGTTTAGCTTATGTAGTGATGCAGGAGACTTGCTGCGTACACTACTGCTTCAGCTAGTGAGGTGTTTGCAATGATTAACATTGGTCGTTGTTCGAATGATATTTTGGCATTGCCCATTCTTCCTCTACAATTAGTGATTTCGTGCTCATCGTGGTATAAACTCAAAATTTTAAGCTTTGATGCATGGGAATGGTGGTATTTATTTTGACGGCTTCGTACTAGTACCCTCAAAGTCATTTCATACTCTCCGTTGTGATACGTAATTCTGGTGTCGTTGGATGTATTTCTGAAATATTCTTCTGAATCCGTTCTCGATAGGCTTCTGCTGATACTTGCATTTACCCCATACGCTTGATCAAGTAGTATAATAATTCATGCGACGTGGAACAGCGAGCGTCGAACAATCAAGGCGTGAAGGTGCAGCCATTGATTGGTTTAAACTGACTACAGATCTTGGTTCATAACGCTCAGTAAGCGAATGATACAGAGCACTTCGCTGTGCTTCTTGTGGATAGTCGTAAAATTAAGCGTGAATACAAATCCACGTCTGCTTCTTTCAATAAACGAAATTAGTTCAATGCCATAAGAGATTAAATTAGAAAGCAGGGCTCTATTTAGCTAAGCTGGATAATGTAGTAACGATAAATTTGTTCGCTATGAAAAGCGACAATCATTGTTGACGAATGAAAATCATCACCATACATGGATAACGGTATTGATGCATTCTTTCAAAACAATAAAAAGAAGAATGTGCATTTGGAAATGCATTTACGTTGTCGTCATAAAGTTTTCGTTCAAATAGACGTAGCTGAATACTAGTTATCGAAGGTACTGGCAAGGTAGTCTGCTGCGGAATCGGACGATCTTTTGACAGTTCACAAAGCCCGCTAGTCACTACTATACATGGATAACACTATTGAGTCATTGGCTTAAGAGTTTTTTATGTTACATATTATGTAATGTCATGTTGTGCCGATTACAACACTTCCTACATTCGACCGATCTCTTCACCTCAATATACGACGAATGTGTTCGAATTTCTAAGCGAGCATCGGTTTTTTCTTGTGGATTTTTGTTTTCCTTATAAATATGTTTGAATACTGCTCGTATCCTAGGTTAGATATGGTATGACATTTTGATATCATTGCAGGCAGTCATCACTTCGCCGAAGGAGAGAGCTAGCTCAGCTTAGACAACTCTTGTAATAATAGGAGGGATGGAAGGTGAGCCCGATGGGGAGAGAGCTAGCTCAGCTTAGACAACTCTTGTAATAATAGGAGGGATGGAAGGTGAGCCCGATGCGGGACCGCATCAGCGGCTTGTTTATGATAAACGGCATCAATGCATTGCGCTAAGACAATCCGAAAAAAAGAATATAAATATTATTATGCATTTTCATCATCGCCATGGACATCATTATTGAAATACTTGCAGCTCAATAATCAATTCATCTACCATTCTGCTGACTCTCACAGATGAAGTACTCGATGTGCCGCCCGAGGAAAATAATCGAACTATCGATCAAACCTGTGTGTACTAAAGAGCACCTCTAACCACTGTGCTACATGCACCACTGTTAGTGAGGTAACGAATAAAAACTTCGCTGAGTTCAATATATCAAAGCAACTTTTAGATATTGATTACCAAACTCACCAAACGTGTATACCTTTCCGAATCAGAAGAAAGACCAGGTCGGAAAATGAGCCGAAAATACAAAGCACTTGATTCCTGTAAAATTTATTTATGTTATTTCTCGTTATTTGACTTTTTGAAATAGTTAGATGGACAAGGCACACCTAGTTACTACTCACCTTAGCACTCGGTGTGCTATGTTCTTCCAATAATTCGAAAAAGACCTGTTGTTCGCAATCTAACTTCGATCTTTTAATACGGTTTGATGAAAACTGTAACAAATCAATAAATATTCTTCATTTATATGTTTCCGAAAAAAATTTAAATTGAACTCCACTGCAATTATCGAGGTTTAACTCACACTTATTAGGTAGAGTCTCCACCAAAAGTCGTGTAGAAGATAATACTGTGGATAATACTTTTATGAGGATTAACCAGAAGATGACTCGGTTATACGAGTCCAGAAATTGGCTTCAGCATTTCAAACCGAGTGCCAACATAAAGTAGCGCTGCAATATCAGTCAGTGCTTGGAGAGTGGTAGGCAGATTAATCATGGTGACCGTGAATGGATCAGGGTTTTGACGTGGCGGCGGAGAAGGCACCATACGTGGTCATCTAGATGCAGCTTCTCCAGTCTGAGAGCCAGAAGTGGCTCTATCAAAAACTGGAGACCGACGGGCACAGACAACCGGCTGTAAAGGTGAGCCATATCAGTTTTGGCGCAGTGTATTACGTATGTTCGAAATTAATTTGTTAATGAATCTGATGACGTAAAATGTTGTTCTCTTTGCTGCTGTCATTGGAATAAATCGTTCCCAATGGAGTTACTCCTCCATGGATGTAGGTACTACTTTGCTGAATGACTAAAGATATTTCATTTTGCTGGCTCTCTCTTGGAACGCTGAATAGGCGATTGTAGATTCGTGCCAGTGATTTCCTAATGAGCAAGGCCCTTGCCACAACATGTGATCCTTTAACTCATCCTTATTTAATCCTCTAGTGGTGCGGTCGGCTATTGTCTGGTGGTGTCCCTGTGTTGTTTTGACGATATTTACACGACTTCAATTCCGGTTTTGCTTTCACTATATTGTCGTAAAAAGCGTATACATTCTCGAAATCTTGTTATTTCAAGACTGAGTGCAGATTTACTGTTTCACCACCTTCATTCATTTATTTTGAAAAACGATTAATCGCCCCTGTTATAGTTTCTTGACGCATAGATAACGTAGATTTTATCACGTACGTAGAAAATGTGAAACTTTGTAAGCAACGTGAACTAACTCTCTTTTAGGTTCCTTCTCAACATGTTGAGCATTGCGGTTGAGTTCATTGAATAAGCCGATGCAACATTTTGTTTCCGTTAGATCGTTGAGTCGTAGATGTAGTAGATCGCTTTTCACCTGCTGTACAGAACCGTCTTAGTGGTCGGCGTCTCAGACATCTTAAAGTTGAAGAGTTAAACCATACATATAAATATGTACAATAACTGTTACATAAGTAACGATGTGAACGCAAACGAAATACACGAACAATTAATGCAATGGCTAAATGAAGTAGAGAGGTGGTAGACGGTAGAATTATTGACATTTAAACTAAACAATGGAATAGAATAGAACGTTGTGCATAGGATCAGAAATTGCAATTCACCAATGGGAAGTACGGGCATCAAAGGTAATGGCTGGATGCGAGCACCTAGGAATGTGACGTTGAGTGAATCCACTGATCAGTGGATCACTACGTAAGAAAGGTGATGACTTTACATTTCAGCTAACGAACAACTTCAATAAATAAATTTTGCTGAATAATATGATGTGATAAGAGAAGCAATAGTAATAATAAAGCAATAAAATATAAGAATGCTAATTAAAACATTCAATATGAACATACGTTTGATGGACAACATGCGAATGAACGAAATCTATTAATGTGACTCATTACACATAACTAAATGTAATAATATTCGTATGATGAAAAAAAATGACGAGCAGCGCCGACAGCGAGCTAAGCGGTGAGCGAACGATGACGACTGACCACAGTGTGACCACAGGGTGAAGAAACAGACAACCAGAGTCGAATGAAATCATATAATGCTCCAGAGATAAGAGGGTCCATCGAGATCACGTAGATAAATCGATCGAGTGTTAATGGTCAATTTGTCAATACTCCTCTACTCTCTAAAAGGTGTAAGAATGTTTAGTATAATAAAGTTGCGCAAGAAAGTTAGACAATATGATGGTAGGAAAAATATGTAGCAGGATGAGATGGAAATCACATGATCGCATGGTGAGATAAGGATTGTCATGATATTATGATGGGATGAATATCTATATGATGGCATGATGGGATGGAAAGTAATCGCCATAATTACTCTAGCGATCATAAATTATCTTTAGTTATCGAAAAGCTTTTGGCGTTGTGTTAAAGGTGAAGTTGATAAGCTGAGATTATTTTTCGATTATTCAAGTACTCCTGGCTATAGTCTGTTTGTTAGTTGTGTATTCTGATGGTATTTTATTCGTTAATCGCAATTTCAATCAAGCTCTGACTTTCATCTGTAATATTGACGAATAATATTGTTTAGTTAGCCTTATCTAACAATTGAAAAAATGACGCTGATTTACGACAAAAACCTTTATAATAATAATCTTAATCTTTACTCTTCACTGCATATGCCGTCATATCATTTGATTGTGATATGTAGCCAAGTGGTACAGTCATAGCTATGAAATTCTTTTCCTCGATCCTATAAATCGACAACTCTTTAAAGCAAATCGGATGCTTTTTCAATAAAAATAACGATAATTGATAATAAGCGAATGTTTCAATGAATTGCCCAAAGATTACAATAACGTCAACTTTTACAGTAATAGTGATGAAAACGAGAAAGTATTATATGAAGAGGTCAACACGAATAGAAACAGTTGCATACAAATGAGCAAATTGATAGACAGTTATAATGAAACTAATGACTGTAGCAGTGAAACTGTCATGAAATCGATTTTAGTACTGTAATACTCACCTTCCTACTTATAAAACTTCTATTTAAAGTGCTAATCATTTTGGCCTGCATCAGCAAGTCCTCAACAGCGGACGCAGATGCAAGTAACCTCGCGTTGTAGGTACAGATCGTCACCTTAGTCCTATCACATTTAAGCAGCATAGAATTGCCCTGAGATTTTAGCAGCCTTTCCGTACTCGTGCTACCTAACGCTGCCGTATCGGGGGCTCTTTCGGGGCAGGGGAATGAGGCCCATTTATTTTACTGTGTTTGGCGTTTTCTGTATCCACGTTTTAGCTTGCCAGGATATAACCATGGGGGCTGAATAAACTCATGAGCAGCATGCCAGTCTCTCAGAGTGAATGGAGCTTATTAATTGGAGGCGATTCCTAACCGCCTACCGTGTACTTCCCAGGCACTTATTCCAGGCTTTTGACCGAGTTGGCTTTTAGAATACAGTCTTCACCACAACAGCATATCTAAACATGCATAAATGGGCATGTCTACGCCAAGACAGAGAGTATGTACCAAATCGGTGCAGCAGAAAAAGGGAGTCTATTTCCTGATTCCTTGCCTCGCTAGAAAGCACAAGGTCGCTTTTGGTCCGCGTTGGACCTCCTATTCGCAACATGGGGATGCGCCACGTAGCCTTGCGACCAACCGGTTCAAGATCACTCAATTAGGAAATTCCGTGAAGTTAACACGAAAAGTAGCTATGAATGCGTTCAGCAATCAGATGTTTCTAAAAAGCGTTATTATCGACTTGTCGGGAAACTTCGTTAGAAAAAAGATTTTCAGAAAGCATTTGTTCAAAATTTATGGAAACAAAGTAATTACTGGCAATTGAGGCACAGTTACCTGAAGATGAGGAAATAAACGAAATAAGGAATCCAACGAAAAATAGTGCTTTTTCGCCTTATTTAGTAGCCTTGAGCTTCCTTACGAGTAGTTGAACAATAAATTAGATGAGACACAATACTATACAAGCCGACATTTGAGTTTTAACAGGTTTAGTGAAGTATGGACTGGTGGTATCGAAAAATGCAGAACTTATAAAAGACCACTACCAATAAAGAAAAGGAATATTGTTCTTGAAAATTGTTGGTTGCATTGTTAACTATTGAATTCTGCGGATCGTTGCAATTAAAAAGAATAGGCGAAATAAGCATTATGAAAGGCGGTATTGTTAGTTTATGCAATTAACAAAAGGAGTAAACACTGTATTCGATTGCAGTTAATTTACAACGATATAATACAGGTTTCACTAGCGGAAGAACATGAAGGTAGCGGTAAGGTTGCGTTAGAACTAGAGCTATCAAAAGAAGTAAGTCGACACTTCAGTGTAGATTGCAGAAATCGTTCGACAATCGTATTAAATTTACAAGTCACTTTTCATTGTTGGTTCCTTTTGTTTGTTTTCTTTCAAGATCAACTCATGCTATAAAAGTGTTCTTTTTAAAAAAATCGATCTTGAAGAAAGATCGCAGCTGTTTGTATTGTTATGAAGTGTACTCAACAACGTGTTTCTTCCCCAAGGAAGCACTCCACCAAGATTCAACGCTTCAGGTTTCCTTTATGGGTATTGCACGAGAGATAAAAACGACGCCATAACGAGTGTAAATTTATAGCAAGTTTTAGGATTTATATATAAAGGATAATAAATGGTCTTGTTCATTATTAATGATTTTAATGAGAAAATAAATAATGTGTTGTCCAGTATTGATGAGTTCCTCGGAAAAGCGCCATGCATTCGAATCTAGTCATAGCTTCTGATCTTCACAAACAATTCTGGTTCCAATTTGTCCACCCGCAAGACGCTGGACGCTTGGTCTGTCCGAGGCGAATATTCTAACAGGGGATCGTGTTTATAGCTTGGGAACTTCTTACCAATTCGTTATAAACACACTGTCTTGATGGTAGTCAACATTCATTATGTAGAACGCTGATTTCTTCTCATGTTATTCTCACAAACCGTACACAAAGCTATGCTGATAACTAGACAAGCATGCCTGCGTTATATAGCTCTCTGCTACCTTAGTTCTTGGTTGTCACAGAATTATGGCCCACGTAGGTGAAAACCGAAATCTTCTACATAAGGCTATCTTTACGCGGTCAGAATATGCTGCTGATGCCAGACATGGGCGAGCACTCTTCATAAGGAATGAAGCGACAGTGTATTCTTAAGAAATCCTAATCAGTGCGGTCTACCTTCAGATTATAAAGCCGTTGTTGGCTCCATGCCTACACTGGATGGCGGTTTTCCAGAAATCTAACCATTGAAAGTGTCGTATCGTACCGGTTCATTCAGACGCGTTTGTTCATGTTGGTTGCCATTGATTTTTTATTTTTGATTACCTCACCCCTCATGTATCATTTTCGAGCTGCAATCGAAGCGTTGTGGTTGTCTCCTTACCGTTGACTCTTAGTGACTTCCTAGTGATAAGTTCCTATCATTTTAATTTTTGCTATTTCCGTTCACTAGATAATTCCTGTGCTATTTTTACTTTAATGGCGGAAATCTGGTCCTGATATTAGTCAACATTCGTAACTAGACAAGCATCGCTATAAAGGAGCAAAAGTAAAGACTATAAGTAAAATTAATGTGCTAAGAAATTTTTTCATGTATTGTAGTTAAAAAGAATAATACGCTTAAAATTGAAACATAATCCAGAAGGATGACATTAATTTATGAATTCTATCGTTATGGTACTAGTGTAAAAATACAAAAAAAAATTGTACAACACTTCAACTAATTCGACTATATTGCAGTGTGTTACTGTAGGCATTGACCGATTTGAATAATGCTCAGTCATTTAACGTTTGCCATATTGTAAAACTTCGCTTGTGAAGTTATTAAATTATAACAAGTTAAGGTTTCTGTTTAAGAATAATTCAAAAAACCGGAGGATTAGAAATCGGACGACTTGACATGAATTGTCTCAGTTGTTTTGTTTTTTACCTGACACAGTCTGTTGCTGCTATCCGACGTCGCCATGTGGTTGATTAAGCCATTGTGTACGCGTTAAATAAGCGAAAAAAAAAACTATAGTTGTTGTGAAAATATAGTAAGATACATCAAAGGGAAAACTTCATAAGTGAAGACTCCTCCGGAAGAAAAGAACAAAAATCCTCAACTTTCATTATTAACTGCCTACTTCTTTTTATCGGCAGTGTTATTATTAATCGAAATATAACTGCTTTGATGCGGAGATATTTGTAGAATTCGTGGGCGATGTGAACTTTGAAACCAGGAGGACGAGGTGGTCACGAGCTATCAATTACACCATCCGTACCACTTGCCTTGACTTTCTCTCAGCGTGTTTTTGTTTCTATTGATGCTATCAGCACTCACTCGTCAACGGGATGATCTAGGGTGCCCAAATCGGGTCTGAGTCTGAAGTTCAGCTAAAGCTGCAGTCAAAAAGCACCTCATTTCAGACTTTGCTATTGGTTCTTGGATATATAGAGTTCCAATGTTGAAAACCGTCTCAACAACACATCGAACAAATTCAGCAGCTGTTCGCAATTGTGTGATTTGCAAAACGCGGTCAACGAAAGAACAGAAGAGACATTCTGTGATAGTTGGGCTATAGGTGAAAAAAAAATGGAATCGAATACACAACAATTAATAAAAGAAGAAAACACAACAAAACTAAAAACTGAATGGATAGGTTTGCTAAAGCTTAGAATCGCTGCCTCACCAACCATTACAATTAACAAAACGAGGGAGACTGCCTCATTCAACGAGTGATGCGATAATGTCGTTCAGAAGCAAAGTATGTACGGTTTTGTGTTTTATTTTTTAAGCTATAATAGGTGGCGTTAGACTCGTTTCTGTATTAAAATCAATCAGTTATTATAAATTAGTCGTCTAAATCACTGACACCACTAAAGTAGAAACATCTCAAAATGATTGACGAGTGATTCTTGAGTATGAAATTGCGATATGCAGCTGTGGTTGATCTTTTTCAATGACTACCAAAAAGATGGTGTGAAATTTAACACCTCAGTTTGATATTTTGGAAGTGGAACTAGAATAAGTTTTTGCAATAGCAGAGTAAGATACAATACATTTTTCATTGCTTACATTTTCTATAACAGTTAATATTTAAGTGGTTACAATGTTATATTATTTAGCACTAAAGATATGTTATATAAATATGGTGTAAGTAACACATACGTCACTAAAAAGTGGAATTAAAAGTACAAATAATTTCAGAGCTAATAGAACACGTTTCTGGAACAAACGAAATTCGCTGCAAATCCTCCTTATTGTTGTTAAGTATTATTATTAACTAGAAAATCTATTTATGGATAATTTTTTAGTTACAGACCTCAATAAGAATTGATCTGAAACTAGGAGTCAGTGCAAGAGAAAATTTACTAGTTCCAATAGGCAGCCGGCAGTCTGGATGACTGTTTTAGTAGTGTATGGAAGACAAATCACATTTGGCTCTTACATGAAATTTTATTAGGGACGTGAAAACCTCTTTGTGACTAGCGGGTAGGCCGGTTATTCACGAATCCGCATTCCTGATGTGGAGAACCTTAGAATATATAAGTTTCAAACAAGTACAAGAATATTTTGAAAATGGGTAGCCTAAATATCAATAAAGTCTGTATAGAAAACTATTCGTAGAAATTCGCAACGAAAATAAATATTAGCGTTTTGTGGTCAAAAAATCGAGCGATTTAACATCCTATGACTCCTACTGCGCACATAAACCTAAAGAGTAAAAGGACTTCCGTAAGGTTGTTCGTTCTTGATGAATGTAACAAGGAAAACAGCATTTCTTCATTTACTACTAGAACTCCAGATTTCTTTTCAAGCAATTCCTACATTTTCGTCTCGCAGTTACATCCAGCAAAATATTTCCTCACAACTCTCAATGAGATGTGAATGTAAATGTACAATTTCCTTATATTTTTGTTGTTAGTGGAAGGATTTAACTCTCTAACGAAGATATTAGCATACGATAAAACATGTTCGTAATCTATGAACTATAACGTTTCGATGCTGAGATGTTTACAAAAATCGGGGGCGCTGCGAACTTCCAACCCGCGATTGCTCTATGAACTGTGTTTAGAGGTTTAGTTTCAATTACCATAGGAAGTGTAACAATGAATGAAGAGCGAATGGTAACGAAATTGAAGCAATACAAACCTAACCGATATCACTGCGAGCAGTTAAGCTGCTGGAACACGCTAATGAGGTGTCGTCGTACAAATATTTTAGTGCTGAATTTATTTCCATGTCAACATTGAACAATTTCCGATGGTTTTACTAAAGACTTCATTTACTTTATTACTAGATATTGCTGCAAAAAATTCACATACACCTTAAAATTTCAATATGTGAGACATTCTAAAGTTTTTGCTAGAAGAAACAGTCCCAATGATATAAAACGAAATATGAAACAGGCATAAACTTATATAATAGTTTCCTATAGGAAATGGAAAACATCGGATATTTGGCACCGGAATGTTGTATCGGAATGATATGATGATAATGCTTAGTACGTGCTGATCACTGATTCCCTATGTAAATATCCAGCATTGGTAAATCCTTGATTTTTCTCGTAATCCTGTGAAAAAGTAAAATAAATATTGAGCTTTGCATGTAGATAAGATTTTCCGAAAAAAAAATGATTAACACCTGTATCATGCAATTTGCTAGGGGAACGAGAAGCGTTGTGGTAGTACTGACATTCAGCACGCGCAGTTCGCTACTTCGAACTGCAGCGCTCACCAAGATCCTATCCTTCAGATTTGTACCAGACTTGTCTGGTAAAAGCTCCAAGCTCCATATGACTCAAAAGGGCTAGCGAATGCCTGTGATGAAAAGCTGGGAACGCGCTAGCACACGGCTATGCAAGGATTCGAAAGAGAATCGACTCAAGAAGCATTAAAGATATTCAAAAATTCAAAATCTTTAAGAAGCAGCTGAAGCTAGTGGCAAACATCTTGAGTCCTTAGTGTAATATGGGTGCAAGGAAACAAATCGAATGTAAAAATTGTTGAGATTGGCATAATGTGATGCATGTAATGTTAAGACGTGTAAAATAAAAAAAAAAGTAAGTTGTTAACGCAGTTGTAAATCGATGGAATACATTCTTATGGAATGCACCGGTCTTTCCAGCTGAACATTGATTCATTGCCGAAAATTTTATGGTTCCTTCGACGAGCACATCTGAAATGCTTACTAATTATTTAGTTAGTAATGTACAATTGCAATAATTTGTTTTTCTTTCCTGAGAATAACCTTACCTTCCAGCAATTAACAACAGAACGATTAACACTGTGACCAACATTACTTCAAAGAGCGTCCTCAATTTTCGATTACGACTGTGTTGCAGTGATGGAAGCTAAAATATTGATTATCTACTACACTTTATCACGCTAACATGTTGATAACATGGAAATGATGTTTAAAAGTAAAGGTTTATGCATGAAAGATTAGATTAAGAGCGTTTTTAATGGTTCAGTGAAATTCTTCATTAGGAAAATCCGTGATATATGGTCAAACTGAATCTTTGCAATCATACCGACTTTCACAATTACCACTTATTTTTATCGGCAGTGTTATTGTTAATCGAAATATAAGCGCTTTAATGCTGAGATATTTGCAAAGTTCGGGGGCGGTGTGAACTTCGAACATGCGATTTTCTTATTCGGGTGGGGGTCACGAGCTACCCATTACACCATCCGTGCCCCTTGCTTTGTCGTTCTTTTTTCCTTCTGAGTCTTTGCAATTTCTAAACTATGCTCGCTTTATTAATAAACTTTTATGAAATTGTTACATATGTTTACCGCGGCTATTGTTTCGATAACATTGCCTTCTCAAGTGCCGCAATGATATGAATCGGATATTCACTGACGTTATTCTTTACTATGTATAAACAGTCTTTGGCGTTGTCGTACAGAGCTGAATCGAATGAAATAAAACACTGTATTCTGATAGATTCTCATCATGGAACCATAATCTTGAATGAACAATCGATTATGAACCGTCTTTTATGAAAGGACACTATTGAGTGAGATCAGTTGATTAGTGTAGTGCTCCTTCTACTGTACTCATTTCAACTGGACAAAAACTCGTCGAAAAGAACAACTGCCTCAGGCATTGAGTTTGAATCGTTGCGATCGTCGAAGAAGGTGAAGGCGTCGAAACCTTAGCCACAATGATGAATTATAATGTGAGCATTGTATTTTACGTACGAACTATTCATAGGTGTCACATTAGACAGTGAAAGCTGCATCCACTCATTGGTCTTCGGAGTCTAATAAAATAGGTACGACCCTTACTTGTAATTTTTGGCAGCGTCATCGAAGGGTTGCTTAATTGTCGGCTTTCCGGCGATTTTTTTTTGAATCCATATACACTCAAATATGTCAACATATATATATGCTTGAATGTAATCACACGTCCACAGAAGGTACAAATACACTTCGAACAACGATGAGGAATTCATTCCGTGGATCTACTTTCGCCTCAGAGAAAGTGCATTATCACTTTTAATAATGTACATCTAACTATAATACCTTTTATTACCTAGCAGCGTACTCCTTAGCATTGGAACTAACCAGATCAAACCATCTATTGGATTTGCGCTTAATTAATAAATTTATCAAAATTGTATATGGACACATAATAACCGCCAGTTTTTCGAAGAATTGGATGTTTTGCATAAGGGGAACTACGCTGAACATCTATTTCGCAGAAAAGTTACAGTAGAGATAAAGTGGGCAAAGATTGAGATGTTCAGTGATATGAATCAAAATTTCACAGAATTGTTAGAATATGTATAGGAAAAGGAATTGGCGAAAAAACGATTTTTTGTTTATCCTTATCTTAAACTACGCAAGCGAGCTTCTTCTGACCATGGAATCGACTATGGACTTGTTTCTGAAGAATAACACACACCGTGACCGGATAGTCTTGTCATATTATTGGAAATACGAAACCTATTTTTTCCCCTTCAGTAGAGTTGCAAATCCCACAATACGCATCTTAGTAGGATAAAGTTTATAACGCTATTTTCATTATTCATTTAATGATATTTAATGAAGAGTCTTATGAACTTTCAAAAAAGCGAAAAGTAATTCACGTGATATCGAGGGGAGAAAAGGGAGCAACGATTTATCTTCATATTCAATTCAACAGTATTCATTTTTCCCAAAGCATACTTGCGAAGAATTATGAATTCTTCAAAGGACATATTCAATAGTTGGCGACTTGTTCTGAACAAATAAAATCTGGAAAAAGAAGCGAGTATTGCTTGAACAGTCCGTCGACTGAGCATTCATTGATTGTATGTATTCCATATTCGAATAAAATTTAAATATCTTTCACAGAGTTAGAAGCATAGATGTTCTCGACAAAACATACGTCAAAACTAGACAATACGTGGGTCAGATGTGCATAGCACCATTTTTGTGAAAATTGTAGGAAAATTTGAGGTTTTAACTCATCGATGATTATTCAGAATTTTCAGAAACTAAAGCACATAAATACATGATCACTCGATCAGAATTACATAAAAATTACCTCATTAAAATCTATTCCTATGGGTTTTTTATAGACGCAGTTCATTAAATTTTTAAATCTCATTATAATACGAGTAGAGCAGCTGCAAATACCAAACTACCTTCTTCACCAAAACCATCGTATTTCCCTGGATGAAATCCTTTTGAATTATTCACATCGCTGGTCGAGCTTCAATGATACAAAGTTTAGAATGAATCCGTGGGCTACAGCGGCTTATCATTTCATCGTCATGGAATAAGTTAATAATGTCGTGTTGGAAAAAGACGTGCAGTTCTAATGATTTTTATCTAAACATATGAAATATTCCTGTGAAATATGAGTTTAAAGTTGGAAAACTAATTTATTTCCGAGCCACTTGTTATCCGCATTTGGTTCGCATTCTCATCAATAGCTTAGGATATGACATTATCTTTGGACATAGTTACTAGTCTCAACTAAACTCTGGGAAGTGAGTGATATTAATAACGGCGAGTAGGTATTTGCGAAAGAAAAACTGATGCTTATCGTTGGAAGGATATGAATAAATTGAGGCAGTAAAAATGGCTTGCTTCAAAGTGGATGGAAGTAATAACGCTGAAGTTTCGCGCCGAGAAACAAAAAGCCTTGGTCGATCCATCCAAACAAATACCACGCATTGTAGTACGGTTATTTCAAGCTCAAAAAACAGTAAAAAAATATGCCATAGTACTGCCTGAGATACGATCCGTGGAACTGATTTGGTATAAATTGTACAGAAAAGTTATACATTTCTAATTAAATTTTGACAGTAGTACAAAGCTTCTTCGATTTTTAAACATCGACAAGAGATCAAACTGCTTTGAAATTTTCATTTTCATTTCAGATTTCAGAGTCATTCAGTTTGTTGAAAATAATCACGAACACCAGGATTAAAAACCGAGATCCCTATTTACACGATCTGCCTTAAAAACTAGACAGGTGCAGCGATTCCATTCGTCTTGTGGTATTCCTCATCCATAGAAGGGAGGTAGTCGCGTGTGGCTTCAGACCCTATTTGAGAATCTTAATCTTTAGGGTGTTGCTGCCTTACGTGTGTAATGCACACACTGATCTATCTTCTTGGTGTTCTCCTTTGATCTTGTCTTGATTCTCTTAATATCCACTTAACTGTTCTTCTCGTCCACGTCGTCCTCTTCTTTTCACTATATGACCGATACATCTTCAGAAAACGTCGCTCAAGTGCTCTGTGTATTACGCGTAAGTTCTTCGATATGGCCGAAGTATCAGCTCACGTTTTTGCTGCACAGCATAGATTTGGAAGAACTGTTGCATCAAGTGAGTGAGCGGGTAGCGCGGGATCAGCAAAATGATCAACGGCCAGAACGTGGTCCATTTTGCTCGCTGTTTTCTACTGAGTTCTTCTCATAATTCGTTATCTATACTCAGTGAACCTGAAAATTTCAAGAATGCGTAGCATGTGGTATTCACAACTGGTTATCCAACTAAGATAATTTGTTCTTGTTTACATTAGATCTTCATGAATTAGATTGTCTTCTGACTAATCCTAAGTACAAGCTTTCCACTGCTCTATTGAGTTGGTAAGCGCTGTTTCTACTTCTGCAGTGCTGCTTGAAAATAGAAGAATGTCTCTAGGAAAAGTAAAGTTGGAGAGGTTAACGTCAGTTAACAGGTATCCATCCCTTTGTTGTTCCAGACGAGTAGCTGCTATTGTAATGCAGCTTTGGTGATATTGTGTCGCCCCTCTTGTATTCCTTTGACAGTTAGAGCAGTGAGAGTTTGTTAACAAAGTTATGTCGTCGTTTCAAAATGACTAATGCAATCAGGAATAGCTTTTATGTTGAACGCATTCATATCTTGAGCAATCAAAGCAGACATGACGGGATTAGTTGTGAGGAGGAGTCATGGAAGTAAGTAATTTATACGTGAAACAATATATTACTCATTGATTTTATTGTACGTATAGAATTAGTTAATGTGGAAAATCGTCTCAATGCTGTTCTCCTACCGATCAATATTTATAAAAAGTGAACGATTCAATTTTAGTGCAACAGCAAGCCATAGGCTAGCTATAAAAGGATAAAGGATGAAGTAGCCGGCGTTGATCAATTCCTGAGGGATGCGTCCTGCATTCGACTTCATTTGACATCGTAGAGGTGATTGAATGCATATGTGGCCTATACAATGACTTGCCGTGGCCAGCCGATGTGCCAAGTCAGTGTTTTATCCTCCCAGACAATTCTGGTACCAATTTGCCGACCGCGGAGGGATGGAAGGCTTGGTGAGCCCGGGCGCGAGATCGAATTCAGCGTGCATTGCAAGGCACCTCTAACCACTGCGCTACACGCGCCCCAGGCTAGCTATAAAAGAGAAAATATAATGTCTTGTTTTTTTCTTTCTCGTAGTTGCAGACCATGTTTCTATCATAGTCATAGCGGCAGTTAATTTATTACTTTTTTTCCACAACTATTTTCACACCTAGTTACATTTACTTGTCTCCCTTCTTTTTCAACTACTGTTCCCACTAACTTACTTCGTTAGTCTTGCTCGAGAATTCTTACCACTTCCATTTATTTCCTTACTTTTGTTTAGAAACTGTTCGCTGCCACCAGTTAACGGTATCTAGTAATTAGTCCGCAGTAACCACTTCCAACAGAAACCTCAATAATATAATAGCCCTCACTTTTATTTGATTACGGTCCGTTAAATCCGTGATACTTTAGGAGAAGCTGCACAGCACCTGTAATTAAGTGTACTACTTATCGAATTGACGACAGAGGGATCCGTATATGGTTCGCACTTGTTTTCATATAAGTGCACCCATGCATACTTTTATATTCTTATATTTTTTAACAATTTTTTGGCATGTACAAAAAACTGAAATTAAAATAAAATTTGAAAAAACATCCCCAATGTCCTAGGCAATCCACTGTGACAAATGCACATGTTCAGGAAAAATTTCGTAACCCAATGAACTGAGTAGGATATACCAGTTTTGATTCGGTGCTGATTTAACTTTCTTGGTATCCAGTGAATACTTATTTAAATAAACTCGTTATCTATTTAAAAAAATTGTATACTACTAGTTTTAAAAGACTTAGTTGAAATCAAAGAAAGCTCTTAGTATGGTGCTTTGTGAGACCGTCACATGGGCAGTCGTTAGTCTAGCTTGAAATAATGTTAGATTCGCGGCCTTGAGATTTTATTCCCATTTAGTTTACGTGTGAAAATGTTATCGGGCTGATTTTCAGCTTAGATAACCCTTTTGGGCGAAATAATAACCTATTTCGCATCGCAGTTCGACATTAAAGAACGCCTCCAAACCACAATAAGGTGGCAACAAATCATAGGGGCGATTGAATGTCCCCCAGTAGTATTTAATAGCTGTACGTTAGAACCTTGATATTAGTAAAACGCCTGTCCAACTGTTTAACATCAATTTTAATGACGTTTTACTGGTTCAGATTGTTGGACACTAGTTATGCTAGGTAATATCTCATGGCCATTTCTTTTCGAGACAGCACTTTGATGTATTTATAAATCTTTATCCTCAATGCTCAGTACAAATTTTGATATAATTAAAGCACGGGTAGCGCAGTGGTACGAATGCCTAGTATACTCACACTCTTCTCTCTCCATCACGCATTTAACTATATTATTGATAATATAGAATATAAATAAAAGGCAAAACGTTTAATGTGATTGGTCCATTAGGGACGTGTCATGCATTGGGCTGTATTAGTATCATCGTAGCAGTGATTGAATGCATATATGGCTTATAAATTTATTAGCAGTGCCTATTGTTATTTAATGATTTTCGGTTTTCTTTTACAAGATCTGACACTACAGTTGTGCGGATGCCACCACTTCTTCCATTGCATTAAATTCATAATATCTTTCATCCATGAAGGCTAGCAGATTTTGCGTGTGAGTTCAGCTGTTACTCGAACATTTTTGGTTTTCTCTACAAATCTCGTGGGCTGGTAGAGTCAGTTCTTCCTGGAATCCAAGAATAGCCGTGCTAGCGTGTTCCATAATCTTCATAACAGGCACTTACCAGTCCTCGTGCTTCGAAGTAAGCTTTTCTCAGATGAGTCTGGTATCAACATCGCGACACTGGAGAAAAGTTAGCTTGGTTGGCACGAAGCGTGATGGAGAGAAAAGAGTGTGAGTATACTGACCGGCAGTCGTACCACTGCGCTACCCGAGCTTCAGAATAGCTTCAGAATTCTATCAGAATTTGTAGTGAGCATTGAGGGTAAAGATTTATAAATACCTCAAAGTGCTGTCTCAAAAAGAAATGGCCATGAGATATTACCTAGCATAACTAGTGTCAAACTGCTGTGGGGAAATCAGTTTTTGATTTCTTTTGCTTCGTCGTATTATCCGACGAAAATTCTATACATTATTTTCAATAATATTCCACTAAGCCTCTCATCCCTATGAGATCGGAAATTGCTAACGGTCTCTTCCGGGACCTACTAGCCCCCCTCAATCCGCAAAACTGGCAACTACCTGTGAAGGAGAAATGGGAACGCCCTAGTACAGTTATCCCAGGATTTGAGGGAGAATCGGCTCCGCCAGCATTTAACAACGTTTATAAAAAATACCGAAAAATCCTCATGCAGCTGCCGAAGTCGTACGAAAAAATTCAAACGCCTTACTGGATAACGTATGAAAGAAAAGCGAATTCAATGGAAGTGCTGGGATCCGCTTATTGTGATACATATAGTGCCGTTTTGTTCCGTGGCATTGCCTGACGTCAATTCTATATATTATTTTTAATAATATGCTTTCGTGGGAACTCAGCACTTTTTGTATTGGATTAGTATCCAAGCATCCATCTTTCAAGAAGTTCTTCGAATCTGTGCGGATTTAATATAGTAATGCAATTCATGTGTGATTTTGGGCCATGCAAATGAAATTTAGCCATTTTAACTTAGATTAACTTAGACGTGCTGACGTTTTAGAAGTATCCTAAATGTATTGCATGGTACGATTTTTATTTCAATTACTTCAATTATGTAAACACGCAAATTTCTAACTGTCTGATTGGATGATGATATGAATGCGAAAGCGATGCGGTTGTTGGAATTTACAGCTGCAGGAATGCTATTTAAGATAATTGCAAACTTCTTCTTTAAGCAAACACGAGGTTGTTCAAATATTATTTATTTATCACACGTTGG
>NW_028294188.1:0-39711 GCF_964341445.2 Mesoplodon mirus | reverse complement strand
AAGACAAGAGATGGACCCCTACACTGCAACGAAATTTGTCGTAGGCGAATTTCCAACCCGTGACTGCCCTATCTGCGGGGGTCACCAGTTATTCACCACACCCATCTGTGCGCTTTGCTTTGCCTTTCAGTATGTTTTACTTCTATCATTGCTATCACCATTCGCCGTCAACTTGATTACCTCTGATTGTGTTAATTGCCCAAATCGGCTTTAAACCCCAATTGAGCTGAAGCTGCAGTTAGCTTACAATGTTATTAACTTTGTCAATTCTTCTTCTCTCCTCTTCCGCAGACACAACCAAGCGGTTGGTCGGAGATGGAGAAGTGGCTCTGAAGAAGGCGATACGGCCGAAAGTCAGCCCAATAAGTAAAATTGTTTACCAACGTTGTGTTTGTTCAAGTATTAAACAATGCCGAGATTAAAGGATAGTCGGTCTTGGAAACTGTTATTAACTTTCTTTATTAACTGCGCAATTCTTTTTTTTAGAATTAGGGAATTAATAATGAAAGTTATTAATATTTTTTACTGTTTTTTTTTGTGTCACGATAGCGTCTATGCGCTCCAAACGCTTTACAAATATCGTTATTTATTTCTGACGCTTTTACGCTCTCTTACTTCTTGTCACACTATTTGAAATCTTTACTAATAGTAGTAAAATCCAGTTGTTGAGGTCTCTGAAAAACCACCCCCTAATTTTGCTATGCCTTCCCAATAGTCGGTCCTGGTATTAAGATAATCAAAAATTCGATTGAACTCCCACATGTTATCTATTCCCTCTCATAAAACCAGGATCATTGAAGGTATGCTTCAACACAAGGTATGCTTTCTACTTCTATCGATCTCTCTTTATATTGACGTCTTATTTGTGTAAGTGCCTAACTAATTATGTTTAAGATTTACATTAATATAAGTCCCGTGTAGTAGCACACGAGAGAAGTATAACACCGCACTGGCCGCCTAAATAATCTCAAATCCGAGAACACGAAATAAATAGAATGGAACGAACAGAGCGGGAAACTATCAGAGTTTATCACTAAAGCCATTCATAGAAACTCGTAAACCCGGTGACGTACATTTCAACACTGGACGACTTATATCCTTCGCAATTCTCCCAATGGAGATTACTCTTTAAAAAAGCGACATTTAAGCAGAAGATTTTACCAAATGGAAGCGACTGTTGTTCTCCAATTTCATACATGATGGGACAATGTCGCATCATTCACACAGACTCCTTTTTAGGACAGAAGGAGAAAAAGCTGAAAATATCAGGAAATGAAATCTTAAGATTATAAAAATCGGTGATGAATACGATCGGGTCATCGCAACGCGTTCAACAACCCGCAGAAATGTTTTAGCTTAAACATAAATCTAAAGATATATGAACGATCGGCAATTGGCTACCATTTCCTATGCTAGGAAAGATCTGCAGATTAGCGATAGAAGAAGATTTAACAGTATTAGAAAATTCAGCAATGCCAGTGGAACACTTTCCGATACTTCAGATCAAGCTAAACACTTCCGAAATTCTGACGGGAAACTTAACACATTCCAACAACTACCAGAAACGGCCATCCGTAGATTTCTTTATATATCTTTGAGAGCCCTGTTCACTTGTGCACACATCAGCTCAGCAGGTATGGGCAGCGCTTTGTCCAGAAGTCCCACTTCATTCGTTGATGAAGAATCGCATTGTACTCGGTTCTAACAAGGTTGGACCCAAACAACTGCATCTGAGCGTTAAACAATTATTTCCTATTAAGAATGTTCAAGATTTTCGCACATTGTGTTCAACACGAGTGTTTACATAAATTCCACTCATATTGATTAGGATTGACGGAACACTGGATGAATGGCAGTGATGAAGACCAGGCATGGTTTGGAAAAGAATTCGGTACAATAAATTACACCCATACGACAACAAACCTCGTTGAATTATAGCAAAAGCACAACATAACATTTGTGTAGGTTTCATTAAACACTCTTGATTCAATTGAGACAAAAGTGGTCATGAAAACTAGCCATTGCCAACGTATACGGGTTGTTTACTCAAACGCCCTCAATGCGATATATCACAAATGGCTACTAAAAATACAATTCCTAGAACCGAGTTTCTCTTAACCTCTGCATTGATTGATATCTATATACCTTTTCTTGAGCACACACGAGGTTGATAAAACAATATTTATTATATGATCGATAACGTTTTGGCGGTTCGCCTTCTTCATAGGCTGAAAAGGTCCAGGTCACAGCTCTCAGCCCAGCACCTACGCTAACAGGGAAAAGACTAACATTACAGAGAAAAGACTCAAATCTAAATTTCAATCGCATACGGAACAGCTTTCTTAAATCCTCACCGTTCTTCGTGTGTTTTCTTCGTATTTTCCTTACTAATAAATAAGGGATTTTTTCGACTGGGTCGGTGAGGTTAGCGGAACGTCGGATACATAGTGAAAAATGCAGAGAACAGGCAGTTTCGAGCCCTTCTTTTTGATTCCATGATTCTTTTTGGCTTAACATGGCTTCGAAAACTTCGGCGTAACCAGGGTGAAATCTTGTGAGCGCGCTTTATAAGGGATGATGCAAGGAGTAACAAGGATTACGATAGCGTGATAGGTATTCTGAAGAATACACCTATTTCAGTTGGTAAAAAATCAGAAAAGCAGTTGTGTAAGATCTGCTCGTCGAAATTAAGGTAGGCCAGATATGTAACGGCACCGGCTAAACGGGAGCCGTTATTGGCTGTGTTCCTCGTGATATCAGTTGCACAAGAGAAAGACCACTAACCCGAGGGTTAGAAATCTCACGTAGAGAAGCCAAGAAGAGAAATTACGATGTTCTTCGAGTCTCTAGAGCGAGCAGCTTCCACCAGTATTCTCTTTTTACAGGTAGAAGTAACAACTCCACCGTAATCTGTTCGGATCACATAACAATGATCAACGGAGGGTGATACAGGTGAATCGATGTAAAAATAAATGTAAACTTACAAACAAAATTTAAGAGTGCATTATCTAACAATGTGAGTTGACGGGCAGTAAAACGACGATGTCAGGAAGATTAGAAGAACACAAATGAGAAGCAGAGACATTTTAAAGACCACTGTTGATAGCCATCGCGAGAAGGTTTAGCTGCGATTTCGCAGAAGTGCAACGATGTGTTGTACGCTGTATTGAAGAGTTGGCTTCATTTTCAATTCAGCTAGGAGCCATGGGTAGAGTAACATAGTTTTTAAACTTTATACTCAATCATGCTTAAGTTCTTACCAAATCATCAACTAAGAACAAAATCCTATAATAGTCTTATGTAGAATAATTGCATGTTTCCAGTAGTTATTCGCTCAACGGTTACAGGAAAGCCTTCCTTTCGACACCAACAACTTTTCAACAACGCCTAGGAAAAGTAATATAAGGTCGTCTAAACAATTTTTTGCTAGCTCAAACACAAGAATTAAATTGCAAAGTACTGCAAAGGTGCTTTTTTTCTACAACCTTTCAATTTTCTTTTTTTCAATCTTAATGGCGTATTACCGTAGAAGCGACGGTTTCTAAAATCATGTCAAAATTTTTAGAAATCACCTTACAGTTCATGGGGAGCATGTAGCGCAGTGGTTAGGGATACTCTGCAATTTATACTCGGACGGATCGGAGGTTCGGTCCTTCGTCTTGGGCTTACTAAGCTATTAGCACCTTAGGAGTCGGCGAATTAGTAGATCAGACTTGTCTGGGAGGACAGAAATACTGACTTGATACAACGATAGGCCACTGCAAGTCAATCACTTCTATAATACTTGATGAAGTCGAAAAGTATGGCGCGTCCCTCAAGGATTGATCAACTCGAACAACTTTATCCTTTATGCTTTATTACAGTTCTTTACCTGCAACACAACCAATTCGCCTCATTTAACGGTAGTTCACGAGAGAAGGGAATATGATCAATATACCTATGGATCGCAGATCCCTATACTACTATAATAGTAATCTCGTTAATCCTGAGATAACTCAAGGAAGTACCAATAAATTATTATGTTCCTCTTCGCGTATCGCAGCTATTTAATAATGAAGGATATGCGAAGACACGAATAATATCAGAATCCTAGTGTCGTGCCCTCTTCATTTCTTTCCTATATTTTTGGCCACCATGCAGCCATGGGTACTTCATAAAGCTAAATTAAATACAAAATATTAGAGGGATGAATAGTAATTGAATGCCACAAATTCAACGCACTTTATTCAACCATACTGAAAAGATATCGCCATGTGAAACAACAAAGGAATAACTTCTACTTCAATAGTTTGAATATGCAGGAGTCTTTTTGATGGATCAATTATGAGTAATGAATTGTCGGCAAGTCGGCTAATATCTGCTGGGAATGCCAATAGACAACATGGACCTTATCCCAAATCCTCCATGCCTAACAATAGCTGTCGGCATGGTTGGATTCCATACGAGACTGGTGTCGTGACCGTCTCCACCCATCCAAAGCTCAAGGTCAATAACTAGCCCAGAAGTAGCAAATGTATGGCTAATGAGTGGTCAACGGATCTCGTCTGTTTTGCTTCGCTTTTCCAATTCTTCCTAAACTCTCATTGTTAGTCAATGTTTGTAGGACTCTTCTGTTCTTCATAATGGCTAGTGAATCCATTTCAAGACGTTAATGTAGCCGCCAGTACAACTAACTAGTTACAATGGTTCTCTCTGTTGAACACATTACTGAATTATTTCATGTATGTACATTGTTGATGAGAATCCAGTTCTAAGCCAGTTCTCATCAACACACTGGCTCGTCTTTTCACACGCTACCTTTCAGAATGCAAGGTTCCAAATCAATGGAAGACCAGCAAAACCATGTTGTTGTACAAAAAGGGAGACCTCAACGACATTGGAAATTATCGCCCAATTTGCCTGCTGTCCGTCGTCTATAAACTATCTACTCGAGTCATCCTTAATAGGATTGACAGAACATTGGACGAGGTACAGCCATGCGAGCAAGCAGGGTATCGAAAAAGATTCAGCACGATAGGCTACATCCACACAATAACGAGGCTCACTGAAGTATCACAAGAGTACAAAAGACCGCTTTGTCTCACTTTAATCGACTTGAAAAAGGCCTTTGACTCCTTTGAGACAGAAGCGGTGATAGAAGCTCTGGAAAAGCAGGGCGTCGCTACTCAGTACATCAAGATCCTTCGTGAGCTGTATAAGGATTTCACAACTATCATATCAACATTCTACAACGAAATTAAAATTAACGTAACGAGAGGGGTTCGACAAGGCGACACAATATCGCCAAGACTTTTTACAACAACCCTAGAAGACATTATGCGAAAATTGGAATGGGACAATGAAGGAGTAAAATTGATGGTCGGGAACTACACCATCTTCGCTCTGCTGATAATATCGTCTTTATAACATCAAGCATCAGTCAGGCGGAACGAATGCTTGCCGCCTTTGACAGAGTATGTGGAAGTATTGGTCTTCGGCTAAACCTGACGAAAACGATGTTCGTGAGGAACGGATTGGTGTCGAATGCCCCATTTACGCTCAACGGAACGAATATCTCCGAATGCTGTAGTTATGTGTATCTAGGTCGAGAAGTCGACGTGATGAATTACCTAGTCCCAGAGCTGAGCAGGAGGAAAAGAGCGGCATGGGGAGCTTTTAAGAGCATCGAGGATGTAGTGAAGAGGATGAAGAACACGCGACTCCGTGCCCACCTTTCTGACTCGACGATTCTTCTTGCGTTAACGTACACATCAGAAACCTGGCCACTACGTAAGCAGGATGAAAGAACACTCAGCGTTACTGAACGCGCAGTCGAAAGGGCGATAGTAGGAGTGTCCCGTCTAACGCAGAGTGAGAGAGGGAATATGGAACTCGGACTACGTCAGCGATCGAAGATTAGAGACGCCGTTCTTTAAGCCAGAATGTCAAAAACAAGGTGGACCGGGCACGTGATGCGACTCAATGACAACCGATGAACAAGAGCCATCACCGATTGGATTCCTCGGGATGTCAAGCGCACAACAGGAAAACCACCGACCCGATGGTGAGAGTTCTTCACAAAAACTCTTAAGGAATGGTATGATACTCAATGCGTCCCTAGAGCGAGCAGAACACATTGGGCCACTCTTGCATGCGATACTGACGGATGGAGACAATACTGGCGCCCGCTCGATACACGCGAAGATCAACGGGAATCGAGGTAATCTACGTAATGTGCACTGTTAACCTTATCTTTTCTGTTCTCCACATCGCAAAACGTTGACGTTGGTGCAACTAGGTAATTATATTGCTTCTCTCTGTTGAACATATTACTGAGTGTCTCATTCTATGTACATTCATGATCTCATTCTTTCGTGATTATTTTTTGTGTACCATGTATATAAAGGTTTAATTACCCATGTTTGAGGCAGGGCCGTAAAGACAACAAAATCAAAAACTTCCATGGCGACTGACGAGCAAATCAGTAATTCAAGAGCTATCCTATCATCAAATGGAGCAGAAAGGCACCAAAAACTAAAACAATAAACTAGTCGGTGTGTCACTTAACACTACCACTCAATCACCAATTAAATTTGCAGCAATTTGCTTCGGATGAAAAGAGACGGTTACGATACTGACCTCGCGTGGAATCCAACCATGTTGACAGCTGTTGTTAGGCTTAGAGGAGGATATGGGGTAAGGTCGACGTTGTCTATTGGCATTCCTTGCAGATATTAGTCGACTTGTCAACAAAATCGTTGTTAGCTTTACAGTAATATTGTGGATGTAGTGTGCGCGAAAAGTGCAACTTCCTATTCAACCAGCTGTCACAAAATTTTATCAAAATCATCAGCTGATTTAGGACATAAAAAGTATTTATCAAAGTTTGGCCTCACCCGCACGCTATGTAATATTTTTTGCTGCTTAACTCACAAGCATATTTGAAACTCGCTCTGCGCCAATACGAAAATTATATATTCATCACTGAGAACTGATAGGACACAACATTTCTTCGAATAGAATTATATTTTATCAAATGAGCAGATAGCAAAACATCTCGGCTCAGACTATACTTGAGGTAATTCTTTTGCCTCTGAAGGCTTGAAGATCATTTCATATAAATGTTTTTGAAGAAATATCCCTTATGACCACTGAGAGCTTTCCTTAGGAGCTTCGAAAGGAGACTCATTCATGAATTCGGAAACAAGCTACATAAATGTTTGGAACGAAAAGAAACACCAGTAAGAATTAGCAAAAACTAGACTACAACTACAATCATAATACCTTTAAAAAAGGACGAAACTAAGAATCCTTAAATTAATGTGAATAACAAATCCTGCCTTTTTGAAGACAAGCGTGACATGAATCAATGCAATAGATGCAAAAGTAAATGTGACCTTGATTTGTCCACTTCAATGAGAATGATTTTATTATACAACACTAAAAAGTCAGTGCACAAAGCACTTCATTGCAAAGGCACATGAATCAATAAACTGGAGTTTCATCCTAATAAGATCAGTTAACATCGTTATTTTACGTTTACAGTTTCAATGTGCATCCCTTAAAAATCATATCGTCACTGGGAAACATATTTATATCGAATATAGCTACCCATAAGAAATAAGGAACTCGTAAGTAAAAATATCACCTCGTCAACTAAGCGAATAACTACCGTCCTTCTCTGTTAGCTTGAACGAATCTAACTTTCATAAAAGCAAAGCAGTCTTAAAACATTTTACATTTAGATTACATATTGCGTTACTCACAGATAAAAATAAAAGCGGATTTTCTTGTCAGCTGCCTGTACGACCTGATGACCGTAAACAAGAAAGGTCTTTTTCTTCTTCTCATTAGGACCTAAATTTTCACTTATGAAGAGCATTTGAAGACGTAATGTACTATACAATAACATAATTTTAAAATATAAATAAATAGATACATATATGTATATATATATTGTAGAAATAAAAGAAAAGCGCAAAATATGGTGGAAAATTAATTTTTGGGAAAAAATGGATACTAGGCAGACCATTCCTCTACCTAAAAAAATATGATCTTTAAAATTTTTGGCATTAACAGAAATACAATGTTCTTTTCATAAGAACATATATTAGGATCTTTTAAAATTGTGAAAACACAAATGCCCAAGCTTCGTTTTCTCAACGGCAAACTTCATACAGCTTGATCATCCTTGTAGCAGGAAAAAAATGATAAAGCTATCAGTCTAAAATTATAAAAGACCATCTAAATTTAGAGAATCTAGAACATCTCTGTAAAATCTCCAATCACAAACAAAATCGCTAAGAGATTGATGACGATATTTCTCCTTAGCTTACGCATGGTATCCTCGATGACGTGAGAGGCATTCTTTATTATACAAATTTCTTAAGGAATGATAAAAACAACTTTCAACCAGACTATTCAGTTAGATCTCGGTCTACATAAGGAAGGTTTGTGTACGATTCCATACAACTTTTTTACCCAACATTTAAAACAAAACAGTACATAATTCGAAATGTTAATAAAGTTGAACTTAAAGAGAGAATACATTATCAATTTTTTACATACCTTCATGGCCCAAATAAACTATTTCATACAATCGGTAAGGCAATACGGTTCGCTTGTGAGCCTTGGAATGCCTGCAGAGTACTTTTCTTTGAAAGTTGTTATAAGCTCATTCTGATGTTCATCAATCGCAGTAATAACATATTAGGTAAGTTAAGAGCAGAGAACGCTAAATTTAAAAGAAAGGCAAAAGTAATGAGACAACGAATGAATGAAAATTTCAAATCAATGAAAATTTCATAATGAAATGAAATATCCATTAGTTATTCTAAAGAACAAGAAAGAAGTGACTAAACATGCGGTTAGTACATTGACGACGACACCTAATTCCAGGTCTATTAGCAATTTTCTATTTCTCAAAACAGAGCATTATTTTATTGTCAATGGAAAACTTTAGAAATAGCTAACATGAGTGGATTATAGAAAAACCCTTTCTCTACTGCAGGATTTTTAAAGAATAAACAAAAGAATAAACAAAAACAATGATGACTATAGATCTGACATGTTCACAGGAGGAAAGAATGCTCTATTTTACAATTCTGCAGTTAAAATGCTCTATTCAATAAAATATAAGCAATTATTAAAGGATTCTTGAATTGTTCACCTATTGCAGTTCACTATTAGCTGCCGACCATTGAAACAGGAGGGAGAGTTCTAGGGACTTCTTTGTCCCTGGAGGGATTCGACCGAAGCGCAGTGATGGTCAACCGTCATCACCCACCACTGCTGTTCTCTCTTGTGCCCAAGATCAAAGCGTAAGTTATTTTAAACAGTTATAAAAAATAAATCAAAATGAACAATAAAATATTTTGTAAGTGACAGCTATTTGGTTTAATTTCAGAACTCGCCCGAGACAAATGACCTGTGGGAGGACCGCCCAGATAGATGAACGAAGGTTTGTTTTAAACTTTTACAATTATTCTGCAAAGTTTCCAGGAAAAAATTAATTGAAATTAAATTAACTAATTAAAACCATCGTTTATCTCCCAACTAAAAACCGATCTGCCAACATGTCCCGTGCTATACTTGCTTATTAAAACTCATAAGCTGGTATCCACTGATGAATTGGGGTCAACAAATCCATTAACGTTTAAGGTTAGACCAATTATCAGTTGTGTAAACGGGCCAACGGACAGAATAACATGGTTTATAAACCTGATAGTCGTCCAGTTACTGAAACATTTGCTAACTCATCTCACGAACACCCGAATGTTTCTGGACCATCTACGTAACGAGCGTCCTAACAGCGCCTACGTCATGGAGTCATTCGATGTTCGATTATACGAACGTATCGAATGACTCCGCAATGCAAGCCGTTTTCGAACCTCTTTCTAAACACCAAAAAGAAATTAACATGTATGGCTTGTCGATTGAGCAGATCATGACCCTCTTAAAATAGTGTTTGAACTGGTCAATCTTTAGATGATCCGGTAAATATTGCCCACAAAAGAGAGGGTTGGCAATGGGACAGCGACTGGCACCTAGTCTCGCTATTGCGTCTATGTCTAAAATAGAAGCCCCGGTAATTAATCTTGGGCCGATACTCTACTGTAGATATATTGATGATTGTTTTGTCATCTTCTCCACACAAGAGGAGATGAACAAATCTTTTGAATTGTTAAATGAACAGTCAGAGTACATTAAGTTCACCCGAGAGACACCTAAAGAGGGCTGGCTTCCATTTTTAAACGTTCAGATTAGCTTACATCATAACAGCTATGCTACGAAGTGGTACCGTAAGCCAAGTAATAAAAACATACTAGTTCATTATCTCTCATCTCATCCTTCACACACAAAAAGAGCACTTACAAGAGACATGTTTCGTACGGCCTCCGGTGTGTGTACGGGAGGAGAACAGAGAGAAGATTCACTCGACTTGGCACGGAAAATAGCCATTTCCAACGGTTACAATATCGTAGCTTCTCGGTATAAGTTTAGAGGAAAGGCGATGAGCTCTAACGATGGGTCTAGCGATAACAAAATTCCGTTGCAAATACCCTTCATTTCGAACGAATTAAGCATAGCTATAAAAAGATGCTTAAGAAGGGTGGGCTTAGAGAAATCAGTGGTAGTTATAGAAATAACACCGAATAATCTACGTCGCCAATTGATTCGAAACCGCTTGTACGACCGTCTATGTACAACGCATAAATGTACGATTTGCCCTCAGGTCAGAGACGGTGATTGCATGATCTCGGGTACAGTGTACCTGATTTCTTGCAAAATTTGCGGGGACGAATATATTGGCGAAACGGGAATACCTCTTTGTGTCCGCATAAAAGAACACCTAGATGGTTAATTTAAAAGCAAGGCGAACACTCCACTAGGCACGCATAGGACACAAGGACACAACGGACAGGATTTTGATGTTAAGGTTAATATTCTCGCGCAGAAAGCTAGCATGTCGGCGCGCAGGGTTCATGAGGCGTTTTGGATTAGTTTCAAGAACCCAAACATGAACCGCAAGGAAGAGTGCCTCCTAATGACACGTGATCTCGCACAGTATATCAGACTGATCTTCTAGTCTGATAAAGGGGCACTCCGGAAGGAAGTATACCTCACTCCTCTTCCGCAGACACAACCAAACGGTTGGTCGGAGGCAGAGAAGTGGTGAGTATTTGACGTTGTTTATGTGGTTGGAACTTGGTTTTTGAGTTTCTCTGTTTAAGTTGTTGGCGTGTTTGGCTTGGTAGATCGTTGTCAATCGAGCTTTCCAGGCTCTAAAGAAGGCGATACGGCCGAAACGTCAGCCCAGTAATAAAATTGCTTACAAACCTCGTGTTTGTTCAAAGAAGAAAAATTAAGAAGTATTCTGCAATGCTTCTTATATTCGTCTTTTTGTAACTAAGCACTATCGCATTTGAAATACCTTATGGTAACCGTTTTTCATGTATACATACGTTAACTTTTATTACATTCAATGCTGGTAAAAACGTTAGCAACTTCGCCGTCACTGAAGAGTTTTACGCAGCCTGAAAATTGAACCGGATTTCAGGCAGGAACGTTTTGCGAAATCGAGAAGGAAACAAAAACAAAAGAGGTTGCGTTTATAGTTTGGTTTTTATAGTTTTTTAGAAGAATGGTGCTGTGCAGGTCCACACGATGATGTTTTCTCTAAATTTATCTTTCTGATACTGTTTTTCCTTTATTTTGAATAAATTCTGGTTTACTATGTTCGTAAAGCATTATTGTAGATTATTGGGTGACAAAGAAAATAGAAGACAGCGATAATCATGGGCGCGGTATGGCCTCTGAAAGAGCAAATTGATCAAAATTATGATGCCGATCTATGTTCTCACTTATTTAACACAACAAGAGTTCTTCCACCTCTATGCTGTGCAGGTGAAACATGGGATAGCACTTCAGCCGTATTGAAGAAACCACGCATAACAAAGACTGCACTCGTGCGACGTCTTCGGAAGCTGAGCTGGGACACAGATGAGTAAGCGGGTTACGTTCTCAGGTTACCACCCAATTCGATATTTATGTGATTGATTTTAGGTTTTTTTAGTTTATTTCGCAATGAATCTCCTTTATAAATTCGTGTGAGTTTTATTCCTCAACTATTGGTTTTTATAGGTATAGGTGGTTCAGTGTTGGAATGATCAGCGAACGATTAGTCCACTTCTTCTACAAACGCACTCATGATTTTAGTCAACGAATTCACGACACACGTATTATTTTTCCGTTGATTTTTCTTTGTGTTGTTGTTTGTTTATGAAAATGCAATGTGCTGTCAAGGAGTTCTTGATTGTACATAGGAATAAAACCGTGAACATTTCTGGTATAGGTTGCACATTTGACAGAGTAGGCTGGTGCGTTAAAAAAATTGTGCGTTGTGAAATAAATGTTTTCACAGCCCTCGGATGGTCTTGAACTTTGAATTGTTCGCTTTTCAAGTTCTGGCATATTACCAGCTTTTACCAACTTTCCTTTTCTTTTTGCACATGTCAACTAGAGCCCTCTCCAGTAGGGCCACCTATACTGATTATTTGTGGACAGCTGTTTCTCTCTGTCGAAAAAATCGCCTGTCAGTCGTATCACTATCGTTTCAGTGACACTATCTCTCTCCATGTCCCTACTAGGTCAAATTCAGGCGAACAAATGCAATTAGGTTAATTTGGTGCGGCAACATATCTTTATTCTCTAATTTTTTAGTACCGTAGTGTCATTTTTCACGTGATGGCTTTGTTTTCCACCATGCAAAATGGCAAATGTATAATATTCACGCCTTCACAGAATCGGATTTCTTGCTTCTTGTAATTATTTTATGTCCTTTATGTTTTTTCTCTAATTCTGGTGAAATAATTGATGTCTAGTTAGAGTGCATAATTTGAGAAACTATTAGGAGTTAAATTTCATTTTTAACTGCCTATTTTTCTTAGTCTGCAGTGCTATTATAAATCGAAATATAACCGCTAAGACGCTAATTTGCAAAACTTGGGGGCGATGCAAACTTCCAACCAGATGATTGCCCTTTCCAGGGGTTCACCAGTTGTCAATTACACCATCCGTGCCCCTCGCTTTGCCTTTCTCTCAGCGCGTTTTATTTTGCTTCTATCAACGCTATCAGCACTCATCCGTTATCGGGATGATCTTGGATGCCCAAATCGGCATTGAACCCAAGCTAAGCTGACGCTGGTCAATTTATAATGATGTTAAATTTCATTTTTAACTGTTCTCATCTTTAACTGCTTATTAGGAGTGGCGATAAGTCCGCAATAATTTTTTCCTTCGCTTGCATGGCCCGACATCACAGATGTATCACATTTGTGTGGTTTCCAACAATTCTTGCATTTTCTTCCTTTTCTCGTATCCATCATCCACGAAGGTCTTTGGATTTTCGCATATGGGTTCGGCAGCTGTTTGAAGAGTTTCAGTCTCATATATGAACGTCGTTTAAGGCTAGTCGAGACGATTCATTCTCCATTCCTGAGACAAGCATGCTACGGAGTTTCGACTTCTCCACCAAAGACATTTGCCAGTTTTTGTAGACTGGAGGGAACTAGCGGGTCTATGACAAGTCTAGTACCAATTTCTGACTTCAGACGGATGGGAGGCTTGGTTAGCCCAGGATAGGATCGAACCATTGCCTTTTGTTTTTAACCACTCTAATGAACGGCCCTACTGCCACTATGCTAGCTCTGAATCTGTTTTCTACTTTACATTCACATATGCCAACAATTGGGATCATCGATGCATCCGTGTTTATGTTGTATATGCTTTGTAAGGATAAAATAGCAAGCCCATTATTCTTAGCAAAGGGCGTTGAGAATCATATGGTTAATCGTACGAAAAAATTCAATTTTCTTTATAGTCAATAGTGTGAAAATAAATTTAGTATTACGTGAGATGCTGAAACAGAATATCCAAATTTGAACGAGAATTACGAATAGCGTATTCCTCTATGCGTCATGGATTATTTCATGTTCAAATGTTTCAGCTCTTTTCTGGCATTAATCGTCATGGAGTTGAATTCACCCTAGTACTTTTATCTCTTTCAAATGAATTCGAAAAAAAATTGTCTTCGAAATATTACGGCTGGCTCTGAAACGTTTATCGAGTATGTGATTTTATTGATTCCGTTTATGAAGAATGATATGTCCACAGTTTATTTACACAAAAAATTTCGAGTTACTTTTAATTTGGTTATATTTTGTGTTTCATCACTATGTTTTCATGCGTTTTCTAAGGCAATGAATAGTAATATTGCGGAAATTATTTGACTATCGCTTCGAATTGTAGCACACTCTATGTCTCAATATGATATTTCGATAGAAATATCTCGCAAAACATTTTTCATGTATGAGTGAATGTTTGGTGGAACGGTCTGATATGATGAATAGTAATTTCATCCAGGGATGGAAAGCGATCGTCCATGTGCAGTGGTGTTCCGTTGAATATTTGTTCCAGCAAAAATACGTGTCACAATCAAACATGTTGAAAGATCGGACGTAAATTTAATAGAATGAAAAAAGTAGTCTGTATTTTGCTTTAAAATTTAAACACTTAAAAATCGTCGAAACTATTTTTTATGCCATCTAGTGCATATTTTTGTCAATCATAACTATCTATCTTTTATCTGAGAAATCAAATGAAACCTACGAGGGCATTACAAACTATTTTTAAACAGCGTTATTCCTTTAATCTCTGTTGATAACAACGATCTTAGTTTATTGGTAAGATTACGCCAGATTCTTATGATTTTTCTTTGTGGCGAACATTTCGGCACTGTCGCCTGTTTTAGAATTTAATTGACCAGGTTGAACATGCATAGCACTTGTTTCCTACGATGTGATACGATACGATCATAACGATTTTTTGATAGAAATTCTACGTCTTCAAAGTGCTTAGAAGTGTCGTCTCATTCAGTTCTACGTGCTGAACGTCGTGTGTTATCGTATAGAGTCTGCTTTTCATCTACATCACAATATCATTAGAAATTAGATCGGTTTTGTTGCGTAAAACAAATGCTTAACAGACATCTTGACGATTATCTCACAGATATCCGTTGAATTCACGAGGCACTCACTTAGAATGCATTTTTACTTTTTACTGTCTCGAAAATAACGAATGATTATTCAATTATAACGTTAAGTCTCTGTACAACTCATCAAATAGTTCTTAGATGGCAGCACCAATTATTTTCGTTGTTATCAACTTCTGATACTCGACCTTCTTCGACGTGAAGACTCATATCTCCGGGACGAAAACCTTTACAACCAACTTCGTGCAGAGTGTAAGTAAAGTCTTCCTTGTCCATATCTTGTGGCCATTTCCAGTTCTAAGCGTTGCTTTATGTTTATGTTTTTACTCAAAAATAACGATGTGATTTAACACATTGACGACTATCGGCATTGTATCAATGCTCATTTTTTTCGTGGTTTTTTTTTCCGCATTCCGTTTTGATCCCCAGACATTTTGCAAGCAGTCATTAAATAGCTTTTTGAAAACAGATTTAAGAATGGTTTTGACCTTGAAAATCTCTGTTGTGTACTTAGAAATATTCAAAGGACAGGCCATATTTTAAAAAGCCGAATAGGCGTCCTTTGAAATAAATTAACATAGTTGATTTTCAGAAGGTGTAATGGATCATATTTATCGCATGGAACGCTAGGATATGAGAAATACAGCTATGAACTGCATAAGCTGGAAAAAAGATTTTCAGAGGAAATACGACTTCTTTGATCTTAATTGCATAATATTTTTTCATTTTTAAAACCCATGAAATCCATCCAATAAAGAAATTTTTTTCTATACGCGGGACATGTTATCAAATTCTGAAGCCCTCTATTTATTCTCGCTAACGTCATGGAGTCGTTCGATGTTACCGACCTTTATACGAACGTAACAAATGACTCCGCAATGCAAGCCATTTTCGAATTCCTTTCTAAACACCAAGAAGAAATTAACATGTATGGCTTGTCGATTCCAAAAATCATGACCCTACTAAAGGAGTGCTTAAACTGCTCAATCTTTAGATGGTCTGACAAATATTACGCACAGAAGAGAGGGTTGGCAATGGGGCAGCGACTGGCACATAGTTTTGCTACACTTTCATGTCTAAAACAGAAGCCACGGTAATTAATCTTAGGCCGATACCCTACTGTAGATAAGTTGATAATTGTTTTGTCATCTTCTCCACACAAGAGGAGATGAACAAATCTTTTGAATTATTGAATGGACAAACAGAGTACATAAAGTTCACCCCAGAGAGACCAAAAGAGGATTGGCTTCCATTTTTAAACGTTCAGGTTAACCTATATCATAACAGCTATGCTACGAAGCGGTACCGTAAACCAAGTAACAAAAACATATTGGTTAATTATCTCGCTTCTCATCCTTCACACACCAAAAGAGCACTGATAAGAAACAGGTTTCGTACAGCCTCCGGTGTATGTACAGGGGGAGAACAGAGAGAGGAATCACACAACTTGGCACGGAAATAGCCATTTCCAACGGTTACCATATTGTAACTTCTCGAGATATGTTTAGAGGAAAGGCGATGAACCGTAATAAAAAGTCTAGCGAAAACAAAATCCCATTCCTCCTACCCTTTAATAAGAACGAAATAAGCACAGCTATAAAACGATACTTGAAAGGGGCAGGCTTAAAAAAATCGGTAGCAGTATAGAAATACCACCAAACCCTCTACGTCGCCAATTAATTGAAAGTCGCTTATATGACCGTCTATGTACAATGCAAAAATGTACGATTTACCCTCAGGGGAGAGACGGTGATTCCTTGAGTTCGGGTATAGTGTACTTGATTTCTTGCAAAATATGCGGGGACGAATATATTGGCGAGAGGAAGGCCTCTTTGTGTCCGCATAAAAGAACACCTAGATAGAAAATCCAAAAACAAACCAAATACTCCACTAGGTACGTACAAAGCAGAAAAACATAACAAAGAAGATTTTGATATAAAAGTTAAAATCCTCGCACAAGAATCTAACATATCAGCGCGAAAATTCTTCAGGCTTTTTGGATTAATTTCAAAAACCCAAACATGAACCGCAGGCGGAACCGCCGAAACGTCAGCCAACGTGTAATTAATAAATATTATTTTAACAACCTCGTGTTTTCTTAAAGAAGAAGTTTGCAATTATCGAACAATGCCGAGGTTAAGATATAGTCGGTTCTGGGAATTTTTTCTTATAATTCATCGAACAAAAAAGTTGGCATAAGGATACTGATATTAAGTCGTACATTATCGTAGCACCTTCATCTTGTATTTTTAGTAAAGTATTTTCATCTAAAAATTCTCAGTTAAATGTTCTCTTGCAACAGCCACAATTGACTGTTTAACTATTGTCAGTCGCTGTTGTCGTCCGGCAATTTTATTGTCATTCTCCTTCTTCTAATGTTTATATGGTTGAAATGGACGTTCTTCGCTTTCCAATAAAGTCGAGCATCATTCTGTCATCCCACTAGTTGCATTTCGCTAGGATTTATCGTCATAACATTTGTACACGTAAATGTTAATGTCTCTTTATTGTGATGTGCTGTTACTCAATCGTATATTAAAATGAGAAGATTATTCTCTACTTTCATAGATTGCAATCTGACAGATTTTTTTCCAATACCTATTATCTAGATATTTCGGAAACGTATTAATATCTTATCTTATAGCATAAATAGTTGCTGCAGTCTAGTCAGACTTGAAGTTACGACCTTCATTTTGATGTTGCTTATTTATCAAAATCCTGTTTTTATTTTTCATATGATATAGTTCTAGACATATTCTTGTCTTGGTCTTGACACCAAACAAGGTTTTCTTTTTTGAAGAAACACTTCCAGAGTTGGTAACATAAGTAGAGGTTAGAGATTTTATCATTGCACAGCCGAAGTTCATGCAAGAGGAACTGTTGGAATGTAGACGGCAAATCCATAATTTATTTTTTTTAATTATAATTATTATATTAATATAAAAATTATAATTTTTTTAATCCATTATTTTCGAAAGCTTTCCTTCTTTTTTGTTCTAGCAACATGTTGAAAAAGGTTATAATTGCGCGTTTTAACAATGTTAATTAACAATCTTCTTAGCCTCATCCTTGTTACGGTATTTTTGAGTGCCTCCTATTCCAATATTGTTGTCCATGGCAGACAAGAAGTTGTATCATGTTAACCAATTCTCTGTTAGTCAGTCGTCCAAACATCAACTGATTCAGTTTCATTTCTATTTTGACGTTTTAAATCATCTAACATTTTCTTTTCTATTGAATCTGCTGTGTGTTAGTTACGCACTTAGATATCTAAGTATACCGTCCTCCCTTATTCCTAGATCTGCTGAACACATGGCTTTAGAGACTGCTTTATTCTACCTTTATTAATACCGTTTGTCGTGTATCAAAGTATGCAACCTTACGTCTAGCATTTCCGCTTCACTTATGCTGTATAAAAGTCCGAAGAGCTATGCTCGTAGAAATATCAATTTCCTTGGCGGAGTCTTGCAAACGATCCAATGGTAGCTGTCGCCAAAAATAGCGAAAATAAATTGTCTTATTTTCATCACCTCAAAAGAACTTATAATAAGGCAACTTTGGGTGGGATGAGCCAAACAAGGTCACTAAATCTCAGCATCATTCTAGCCATCTAGGGTCTCGTGATAGTATAAAGGCGTATTGTACATACGTCGCTACAACGCATACACACTTGCGTCTGAATCTTTGACTAACGATGTGATATTAGCTAAGAAGGTTAAGAACGGTATCACTAGATAGGCCGAGATTGGAATACCTCAGTGATTTATGATGCCGAAGAAAAAAGGTTTCTCGAAACCTCAAGCAGTTGAAGAGACTCTTTAAATCAACGTCTCCATGTCAGTGCTAATAGAGCCGATAATTTAAAAGCACAAGTCCGTCGGCAGAAGCACTCCGGTAGATACCCAAACGCGGAGATGCGCGAGCAACATGCCGATCTTGCAAAGTTCTTCAGAGAAGGGATAAAAGGAAGGACGAGAGAAGAGCATCATTACTGCGTCAAGATGCAAAAGTCAGAGAAACATAACGAAATCCCGCCCAGTTATAACCGATGGAAATTGCGCTTAAGAAATTTACATATAAACATAGAACGTTAGTATAAATTGTCTTTTTCAAGTCTGTCATATTCGGAACTCTTCAGCTCTGATTATCGAAATCTTATCCGCAGCTATCGAACAGCCGTGACTTTGAGCATGTATGTGTTTGGACAGCATAGTATTTAAGCAGTTCAGCTTGCTATTTAGCAGTTCTCGTCCTTGATGGGAAGATAGATGTGAATATAGCCCGTTCCTTAGATTTATTACGTTCCGAATTCTTATAATTTTGTCGGCGAGTGTAGCGCAGCGATTAGATGTGTCCTGAAATTCACACTGGATCGATCGATGGTTCGATTCAGCGCATCGTGCTCACCAATCCTTCCGTACCTCCGAGATCGGAAAATTGATAATGAGAGGGTAAAGGCATCGACTTGATACATAGGAAGACACCGCAGATCAGTGTATGGAGCAAATATGCATTCAATTACCTCTACGATGCTTGATGAAGTCGATTGTATGGCGCATTCTTCAGGGATTGATCGAGGCATACCACTTTATCTTCGCTTTATTAACTTATTATTGCAAGAAATTTTTTTATCAGGAATTATCGCGAGTACTATTGATCAGGAACTGTTCAATAGAAAACAATTCATAGTGGTTTTACATGATTTTGAAATGAATTCATCTGATATTATGATGCTACCGCTTGTAAGTTGCCGTTTAACCCAGCGGCTAGACTGACTTGGTGTGTTACATTATCATAAATCTTCAGCCTCTTATAATTATCCTATTTTTGGCGTCGACATCACTAATAATTCTTCTTACAATTTCCACTAAATTTTGGATTAAAAAGTTTTTGTTAAACCTACCTAGTTAAGAAAAATGTAGTGTAAAGTATTTCCTGTTTACAAGCATCACTTTCTTTATCTGGAATGTGCTTCAAGCTTTCCTTTAGTGTGACGAAAGTTCTATTCCTCACTAGCTATGCTTGGAATCGATTTCGTCGATTTTATCCCTCATCTGAATCATCGTGGATAAGATTTGATGATGGAGTTCGTTGATCCGTTTTCATGTGAGGTTATCAATCTCGTTCTTTATGGGCGTCAGTTAGACACTCTTCGGCAAAACGACACCGTCCACTCTTTCTGGAGTCTCAGTAAGGGAGCTGCTTGAAAAAGACGTGCGGTTCTTATTTTTAGACGGAATTTCTCATTTCATGAATGGTTACATAATAAACAGACGAATGCACAAAAAACGTACATGGCTAAGTTTCATGATTAGATCTTCTCTGTAAAAATGAGGTAGAAACCACTTTTTATAACTCGGTCACTGAAGCCGTGCCCATGGTTTCTTAGATTGTCTGTATTCAAAATGGTAAACATTCTTGCACTTCTAGGATCTACACTTTATGCCCTTTTTCAAGAATAGGTTCAAGGTAAGTATTTGTGTTCTCTTACCTACAGCAGTTCTTCTGTTATGTTTTCAAAGCCAAAATCAATCTTTTTCTTGACTTGATGAATCTATGGCTTCTGTTCATAATCATTAATATCACTCTGGGGTTTCCACACGACACGCGTTTCATTCAAAAGTTTAATAATTACCACTAATTAACAACACAATAAGAAAATACAACAATGTTTGAAGTGTAGCTTTTAAAACAAGTTTTTGAAATGGAGAACATATATACAATTGAAGTTATATGAGAGCTTGCAAAGTATTTTGAAGAAGGTTCAGGAAGCATTTAGTAAAATGAAAGAACAATATATAGAATTTAATGACTAACTATGGCAAGGCATACTGATTTTCATGCCACTTCAGGTGTTATCTTTTACTACTGCTTGAGAGGACGATTCCTATGGCAAAAAGCGTCTATCATGTGTAAGGAGTACTGGGAATGGGAGCAATGGTTGAAGCATAAAAATCCGACACTACCAAAACGATGGACGTTGTTTAGTGAAAAAGCATTTAAACTTATGAAAAGGTAAGTTTGACTAAAAATGTCGACTTCCGGACTTCTATTTTTCTTTACTTTTTATCCAACTCTTGCGAACGAGTAGCATGAGCTACATAGTAATCGTGAAATATTACTAAGATCTAATTTAAGCGGCTAAAATCTGAGATAGTTGTAATTGCTCGTGCATTTGGTTTCCTGAGGACAAGTTCGGCACTTCCATGCTGCAACACATTCAAGAGTAAGCCTATTGTCTCATATTGCCGTTACACATAAAGAGTATGTTGCTGGTTTAGTGAGATCTCTTTCTTTTCCCGTTATAACATTATTAGGAATTTCTCAAGGTTTACAACTTAACGACTATGCTTCACAGGAAAATAGCTATTATTCTCAATAATTTATAACAGCTTGGTTTTTGGATGGAAATCTCAAACTCGTTTTCAATTTGGGCGATCATCTGTCGGAAGAAACTCTGTTGTACATCACAGTTTGACAATCAGGAGCGCTTTCATCCCGGTCGACAAGTAAATCATTGAGGACAAAACAAAAATGTTACATTTCTAGTGCTTAAAACTTGTATAGGAGTCTATTTTTATTATTCAGTAATTGAGCAGAAAAATTACTTGTTTAAATAATTTTCGAAGTCTTAAGATAGTCGTGGAAGAAGAGCATATTTCTTTTAGAACGTTGACGGCACGAGGAAAAGACCGTTGGTCGGCTAAAGATATGAGGAAATTCATTTCAAAGGAGAAGCTTTTGAAGCCAGTCAAGGTAGAAGAATCTGCATGAAGACATTATCATTTCAATGGTTTAATTTTCACATTTCATAAACAGTTCTTAAATGCAATTTTTGATCACCCAACATTCATCGTGTTCTTTGTTTACTTCCTTTTTTTTCGTTAAGATTTCTGTAGCATTTCGTGCTATCACTATCACTTTCCTCCAACATTTCTTGTCTTGTGATGCTTACATGTACATAATTTGATTTTTTTTTCGTAAACTTCTGAAGTTTTGACGAGCATTTTTTTTAAATCTTCCATCATAGCCTTTTCTATGCGAATAGATGAATTTTATTCAAATAAATCTCGTAATTACTCGTGTCAATGGTGGCAAATGATGTAACGACTTTCATACTCAATCACAAGGTCACAATCTTTCTTTTTATCTATGCAGCTAACAAAAATTTGCACATAGTCACTAATTCCATTAATCTCTAACTCAAGACAGCTATGCTTCAGTTTAACATGCAAGTTTTATCAAATCACTCTGCTTTCAAATTATTCTAGTTCATTTTAGAATGAAGCGGACGATGTGTTCGCATATAGACCGAGTGAGATCGTTAAGGTGAGCTCTTAAATGCAGATGGCGACATAATCTTAGAAAGTCAGCAAGCATTACGGTATACTATCGATTTTTTATCTCTACCGTTCTTGACTAAGCAACTACAATCACTTTAGCAAAAAAAATACACCCTTACCTCTTGAGGGGTTAAGGATATAAGTGCAATACATCCATTTTCTAGTTCTTTGATTCAGTTTTACTTCCCTTGTTCAATATTTATCAATTTACAGAATCAAGATCAAAGAAAAGATAATGGGAAAAAGAAGAGAACACTGAACATTGGATCAGCGCCACATTGTCAGCAATAGCGGAAATTAGCGAGCAAGTGGTGTCAGCTGTGACGACTAATTCCGTCATATCGCTTGTATGTTTTTGCATGAAACCAACCAGAAATGTAATTAATAAAGAAATTTGAAACTGTGAGAAGTTATTCACTACAATCTTTGGCTTCATTATACTACAATAATATAAAGTATTGAAAAACAGCATATCGATAGAATGTTCCATCGATATAAAGTGTATTAATATTGAAACAAAACTCCTCAGGCTCTAAGTCTACGTGAATAGAAGCGTCTTCGACGGGGATAAATAGTAAATTATTAGTTTATGTTTGTTTGTTGCTTTTGCGCAGTTGTTTCAATCAAATAAATTGTTCAATTATAGACTAAACAGTAGATGTAAAGCTTGCTTCGTTGGGTATCGTGCTATGATTTCGAACTCGTTTGAGGTAAATTCATGATTTAAAAAGTTTTCACTCCAAGTTTTTCGAAGAACGTTTTCTCTTTCAAATTTTAGCATTATTATACATCATTATCCATATGATTAAATTTTTAAAAATATTTTTGTTACATTTCTCCTCGTTATTTCACAGATGAGCTTCCACAAAACTGCAAGCCAGAGCTGAGTTATAAGAGGCGATACTGATCTCTTGGTGCCTGTAAAAATCAGATTTCACCCATTCTGTAAAAAAGGTGATATATACAAAACACTATGAAAAGAGTATAACATATGTAGTGTTTTCTCAACTGAGTTTTTCAAATATTTGTTAGCAATAACATTACTCATCTGCCGAAAGTTCGAAGACCACATACTCGTTAGCGAGGAAAATCCGTAAAAAGCTTATGCTCGTTGCTTGTGAGCTTACTTCCGAAACACACCAAATGAACGTAATGCCTGCTTGGACGAATATCATGGTAGTATTCTTTATTAGAATTTTGTTCTATCATTCCTATAAGTTTCAGCCTGTGTCACACCTTACATCATTATCAATGAGGAAGACTGAGTCAACTAATATGCATTTCTAAGATCATCATCCTTATTGTTACTAGCCAAAAATTTGTGCAAGAAGCTTGATATCACTTAAAGTTATAAAGCTTAGGTAAGAAAGCTATAATTCCATAGTAAAAAATCGCTATCTCATGGAAAAACAATGACCATAAAAGGCGAAACTACTTTTTATTATACCAGAATCAATAAAATATCATCTGGTTGTCTCCTTTATGTACTAATTTTTTAAATCAAAATCTTTGTGTCACATGAAAATTTCTGCAGTCGTCATTCGGACTTTTAATCCTTGGCATAAAGCATTTAGGATTACTCGCATCCTTCAAAAGGTTGTTTTTTAAAGCCATCATACATTTAACGTGCACTTATCTTAGCTAGGGAGAGTGTCACAAAAACTAACATATTTCACGTTTTCTACTCTTGCTCTTCTTTTTTTTTTTAAAATGCGACGTGGTAAATGGATATACCTTATTTTTTATACTTAGTTTTCTAAGTATTGCTTATTTGTCCAAAATGTAATATTCCTTTTTGAAATTAAAAATAAGTGATCGAATATAAAAGAGTGATTTTTACATAAACGAATATAAAGAGTAAAGTGACGACACGGAGTATACAGTTCATATTCATTGGTATCAATGGATTCAAACTGTGAAAATCGAAAATTTCAGGGTTTACCATTTTATCTACACATGTCTATTCACTATGACCAGTCAACATCCGAAAACACCATTCGATTTCCTCACCTACAATTGGACCATCCGACACTTGAACAAATCAGCATCGAGCGGGTGAAAAGCGTCGAGAAAGCGTGCAAGAGACTTTTTCGGGTGCCTTCGGATTTAATGTAGTAATCATGTCGAGTGCCAAATATAGTTTAGTTTTCAAGCTGATATTTCCTTAAATATACCCCATTAAGAGATGCCATTAAGACACCATTTTGATACTGTGCTGGATTAGTGGTTTACTTAATTTGGGGTCAAAATTTAAAGATGAAAATTTGCCTAGATTTAAACACACCTATAATTTTGAATTTCATTTTTAACTACCTATTTCTGTTAATCGGTAGTGTTATTATCAATCGAAATAACCGCCAAGACACTGAGATATTTGCAAAACTTCGGGGCGGTGCGAACTTCCAACCAGATGATTGCACTTTCCGGGGGGTCACCAGTTATCCATTACACCATCCGTGCCCCTCCCTTTGCCTTTCTCTCAGCGTGCTTTATTTTACTATACACCTATAACTGTTCCAAAGCAGCATTCCGTATATGTGAAGCTAGATTTAACACAAATATTGCTTACCAGCACTTCTTTCCGCTGTATACTTTTTCGTCATAGAATGATAGCCAATAGAATAAATCTACTCACAAAGGTCTGAACTATTCGCACTTTTAACGTTAGCTTTCTTTCAACCTATCCTCAATAACGGATACTTCGCCGATCATGTTCGTATTTTAGCAATAAATATCCGATTTTGAGCAGAAAATTGAACACCACTACAACATCGTTAAAAAATTAACTTTATCGGCCAAAGTGAAAGCCTTAATAAGTACTGAATTTTTTTTTAAACTGTACAAGTTTAGACATTCCATCCATGCAGAAGATAAGATTTTTTAGTCTGAAGTCGTCAAAGGCCTGTTTGGTCGCTTCTGAATTGATGTTTAGTGCGAATGAAGTTGTCCAGGATTTTGAAGTGGCAGTAATCCGTAATTCCCACTTTAAATTAGTAAACATGTCCAACTCCAACATGTCCTTCTACACTACCACTTGCAATTCGCGCTGCTAATAATTATGTAGTAGAAACCGTCTTTACCGATCTTTCATCAACATCCTATATTCCAATTTTTAGTACATTATAGCGACTTCTGCACACTAATTCTTGCCGTAGTAATTTTCCCAGCATTTTATGCGTTATGATTTCATGTGCTCAATAACATCCATGACCAGTGGCCGCAAAATTCTTCGAGCGTAATTTCGCACAAATGTGTTTCAGGGTTTTCTTCATGTGTCTTTTCTCTTGGTCATCATAAGGGTAGCTGCGATCCTTGTAATCCTCAAGCTGCTTTTCTCCATCAATAAACATTCCGAAACGAACGTTGTAACCATTGATCATTAGCAATTCTCTGACCAAATGCAGTTCAATGCAACCAGTTTCAACTATTTTGCGTCACTGTTCAATTGAAAGTTAAAAAAGTCAAATTTTGAAACGACATTATCTCAGTAGTCCAAATCAATGAAGGACAATGGACAAACCATTCGGCATTGGTCACTATCGTTGATTTTCTGAGCAATGCATCATGGATTCGACTTCAGGCATTGTAAAAGTGATTGAACGCAATGAGTTCCGGTTACCTGGCAATGTATGAAATCACTGGCCTTATCCTCCCAGACTAGTCTGGCACCAATTTCTCGTTACCAGAGGAAGGAAGGACTTGATTAGATCGGCTCTCAGATCAAACACTCAGATAGTGGTTATTCCATTGCACCTCTAACTACTACGCTACAGGTACCCACCCAGAATCAGTACAAGTTAGTATTAGAACAAGATCACTAAGAAAAATGGTGAAAAAAAACGTGAACTTTTCGCGTTGCGAAATTGGGCAATCTACTCTAAATAATCCAAATATTTCCTCAATCTTTTATAATTTTTTGCTGCATTACCTTTACAATCAGTTTTGTGGTTTATCAATTGATTGAAACCGTTTATGCTCATCTCTGACACAGTCGACTAATCTGTTCTCCACACCCCATGAGCACCAGGAGCACAATGATTTTTTTGTATGAGGCTTTTTGTTTTCAATATCTGTGATAAAAGATATCCACGGCAGGCTTGCCAAGCTTTGTCATTGCAATGCAGGACCTAACAAAGGTGTAGCTTGTCAAGTTCCTCCTATTACAAGTCGGGTTTATTTATTGGAATCTACCTCACACGGTGTCCCATTTCTACCACCTCACTTCATTTCAGCCTTCTGGTCAGTTGACATGCAAAATACAATCCATGCACATTGAGAAAAACTCATAGATTTATTCATGAGTATGGTTACCTGTATTTGAAAAATATAAATCATTCCGACAATTCAGAAGCCAAAAATCCATCTCTTCAGCGTTTCACTATCTACTAACGTAGTCGTTTTTGGCATAGTTCTAATAAGTTAGCCACCAACTATGTGTCTGGGATTAACTGAGTTGAATTTTTTCACATATCTCCGTGGAGTATTTTGAATTATGGACGAAGATTAGGGCGAAAAACAGGAGCAAAGTTGTTCTTCCATGATCCGACGTCAGATGTTCTGCGGGTCCCAGCAAATCTCTTATTGGTTTCCTCGTATTCACCATCTACGAAGGTCCACGGATTTGTGTGTGGATTCGGCTTGAAAAAAATAGGAGAAAACGAGATCAAACTCGGGCGTTGTTGCAGAATAGAGTATTTAAAACAGCAATGAGGATTAGGCCAAGGAATGCACAGGGCGACACTTGTTTCAAAAAAATCGTAACGGCGAGTTCTACCTTGGAAAATATAAAAGTCGCTGTCATTCCCCTGCTACGGTCGAAGGAGCTGGGCCACGAAACCCTGCCTCACTCACCATAGTTGCCGCATCTCTTATCTATCGTCTACGACTTTTTCAAGCATCTCGACAGCTTCCTGTTCGGTAAAAACTTCAGAAACAAACGAAGGCTTAAACTGCATTCAATGACTTCATCGCTTCCAAAAATGCAGAATTTTATGCAACCGATATGTGCCTCGTTCGCAAAAATGTGTAAATTTTAAAGGTTTTTATTACGGTTAAGAAAGCTTACTCTGAGCTAAGATGTGGCTTTCTAAGAAACAGCCCACATTTTTGACGTCGGGATGCAAAAGCAGAATTTTAGAGGAGATTTTAGGACATGGTATGGGTATTGTAGAACTAAGAATATTAGAGTACAACTTTCTCTACATCAACTTCATATAATAGAAAGAAGTGGTAGAACCACTGTGTTTCTCAAGTAGAATTGGATTCAGATCTTTATGTTCACAATTGAACAGAAGCATTGTTTCCTGTTTTGGACTACTTCCAGTGTTTTTTTAACCTGTTATATTTTCCTGCAAAAATAGTGTATAGCTAATATTTAATAATCACCAACCGTGTTAGGTGAACTAATATCTAGCTTCAGTTTTCATCATTTCTTAGCAATATTTCGTAACACCTTTGCTTTGCTAGAGATAATACAAAAACTTTATTACTAAAGATGATGAAAGGCAACAGATTACTAATGAAGAACTGAGATATAATCGAAATAGCCTCTTTCCGGTTCAGTCTACTAACAGTCTTTACTCTAAATCTCCTTGATCAGCCGGTTCTCTCGTCATATAATATTTATATATTTATATTTATTGTCATGTTATTTTTGATGAAAGGAGCTCATTTACAGATTGCAGATGATTTGAATCATTCCACGAAGATGGCGGTGAATTGAGGCTGTAGGGAAACTTGTAAACTGCAGTGATGTCAACTTAATACTCGACATAATCCTAATGTTCTAAACCTTTAAGATTTACCTAACTTCTAAGCAATTGTGAATTTCTACAAGATGTTTGCAGGTGTATTTCCAAGCACAGATCTAATCTTCATTAGAGGACAATTATTTGAAAAAAACAACACGCGTGATTGTGCTGCTTATGGAGAAGACTCAGGTGGCTGTCATTTCAAAGCCTAGCTGCCTACTTATTAACAGCTGCAGATTAATTAATCAAGCGCAAAAACTATTCGGTAGTGTTATTTACGAAGCACTAAAGTACTAAAGATATTAACAGAAAATGAGCATTTTATTGATGTTTACTTTAAACACATGTTTCCCTGGGTATTTTTATAGTCGTTCTTCTTCAAATAATATGCGAACCCCAGTTCCCAGTAGTTTTAAGGAGTGCAAAGAAAAAAACCTCTATAAACCACTCGAATGAGGGTTGTACAGATTTTCGGCATGCGTTAATATGCAATGACTTAAGTCCTTATATGACGTCATAAAACATAAAATAACGGATCAAAGGGATCGTCGTTGATCAATCCGTGAGGCGATACGCCATGCATTCGACTTCAGCAGACATCATTGAGATGGTTGAATATATATTCAATTTATACAAACTTACGATACCTGACAAATGTAAGAGTCTAAATAATTTTCCGATCCCAGAGTGATATGGACGACTTAGTAAGCCCGGAATCGAACCAAAGATCAATCGTGAATTTTAGGGCACCTCTAACCACTGCGTCATACTGTCGTCATGTGGAGTCATACGATGATTGAATGGTTGCTTTTAACTTTCAACACATTACATTCGAGATTTATTTGATCCAGTGCATTCAATGAGAAAATAATGAACGCTTTTAACTTTAAATTAATATATTGTCGGTTCGTATTGAACCTTAATACTTGGAATAAAACCATTGAAATCTATAGATTTTTGCCTACAGATATCCCATCAAATTAAAATTCTTATTTTCTAAAGGCAATGATATTCTTTTCACATTTCAGAGAGAAAGCCTTTATCTCCAATACAAAAGCTGTTCAATTCAACAACACAATATTTCGCCCTAGAATGCATAGACGTATTTTTCGTAGCTCCGTTTGTATTTGCGGCTACCGCGCTTATTTGAAAAGTTTGAAAAAATTTAGATTTGGTTTCATTTTTTTGGAATGTTTTGCTTCATTTGTAATAGATTTACATTACACTTGGAATGGTAGAGTAAAGTTGTTTTTATTGGTATGTAGATTTCCCAATTCCCTTACTATATTAATGAAGAAATTATAGTCTGTCATCGAAAATACAGTTTCGTTACGGAAGTGTTAATAATGATTACTGAACAAATTGCATAATATACTTAATTTTTCAAATAGTGGAATAACATTGATGTTCGCAACTTATTTATTTTCATTTTCCAATAGAATATAGTGCTTGACAGTTGCAATAAGCCGGAACTCTTAACATTTTATAGTTCTCTCGCACAGTTCGACGAGATCTACAATATTTTTTTTAAATCGTCGCGCAATATCGAATAAATAAACTGTAGGAGACACTATTATTGACATTCATAATCATAATGAATGCTTTCCTAAGCACAAATCAACAATTAAGAAGCGGTGGAAACTGCCTGCTGGCGGTCATAGGGATTTTATAGTGACGTGTTGATTTCTATCCATTTCTAGATGGTTATCATGTTTTTCATTTCACGAATAGATGTGTAAAAGATATGTACGTGTTGTTTTCTTGATTTCGCTGATATAAAAGTAAACCGTCATCTCAGTGGTCTCAAATGAGTTCTCTACCTCGTAAATATACTCGCGCTCAACTTGGTGCTCCTCGTAGGTTTTTTGGAATTCAAAAATTCATATTTATCATTTTGAAATTTCCATATCGATTACTCAGAAATAATATATCGATTTTCTTAATGGTTTCTCTATTGTGTTTGAGTTTTACTGTTCCGTTAATGTTAGTGGATTTTTAACGTTTAATCTGGATGACCGTTGCTAGAGTCAGTATGCATTCCAAATATATTTTTTTATTTGTTGTTCTCTTTAATACCTTCAGACACTTCCAAAATGTCTAGCATTGCGGATGATGAAGAGATAGTGGAAGACAGATTCGATGATCAGAGTTTCGACGATGCCCCGCTTTCAGATCGTGAATCAAACTGTGAGTTTGCACTAGAATTGTTGTATACTAATTAACGAGGTACTAGTAGAATTTCCTCTGCAATCTACCATGTCGTGATGTCATTGTGTAATACTTTTTTTTTTAATTTAGTTGATGAAAAGGAATTGCATGAATATGACAATGTTCAACAATCCGTTGACGAACGGTATGTGTTTTGCGCAACAGATTGTTTTTAGCTAAAACAACTTCGAATGTATAACCTATTTAACAGGATTCATTCTTTCCTTTCCACAATTCCGGAGGAATCGAAGATTGGAGACATGCCAAATAGTGGTTTGCGCTTTAGTTCTTAATCTTAATCAGTATTTGTTGTATTGGTATATGAGACTTCTAATCTTAAGCTCCACTTTTTATTTTCAACCACACTCATGTCTTTACGCAGATGAAATAGGTTCCTATACTTTTACAATTAACCATTCTGTCATCAATAAGTCGACATCCGTCGAATAGCAATACCTTCAATAACGATGATTGTTCATCCTCTCGGGCGGTTTCTGTCAAAAGCAGCGATTTTATTTCAGACCGTTAGTTTTGTGTTATTAGTCATCCAATATAAAGAACTGATAAGTCTCACTTTAGAAAAACCAATTGACATCATTCAAAGAGAGCAGGAATCATTTCTTCGTGATCATGGCCGCTTCATTTTAAACGATCCAAGGTTTGCAAACTGTTCCAACAAGTCTATATCTATTTACCATTTTATTTCTCTGTATTGAAGGTTCAATCAGAGCAATTTCGAGAAGGAGAATAGTTGGGAGCCAAGCATTATTAATCATTCTTCGTGCGAAAAAACAAATAAGGCTAGATTTTCCCAAGGCCTTCCAGTGCCGGTATGTCTTTTAAAACTTTCTCAGTTATTCGTTTCATCAACTATATTACTGCAGGATAATGGTGATTGTTGCCTGAAATCTGACGGAACATGCTTGAATGCTGCTAATGAAGCACCTTCAGAAAGCAACAACGGCGCGGTTGGTATAATCACAAGTATTTCGTTCTATCATTATTAAACGATTGAATATCTTGTTCCAGGTTTCCGTTAGTACTAAAATGTTTTGTCAGAACATCGTAAACAAGGAAAACATAACGAGTGATGTTACCAATAAAGACTACGATCACATGCTATTAGACATGCAAAAAGTGATTAAGAACTTTCTTGGAACTGTTACTGTATGTTTTAAGCTTCCTGAGGCGTTCAAATTTCAGCTTAATTTGAGTCATAGTTGGAGTACTCCCAAGCGGATTCTGGATTCATCGTATGTTACCAACGAACCGACAAACCCTTCTGTTTCATCTTCAGGAGTCGTACAAACGAGCACTCCTATTTGTGTGTTACTGCATTTTCATATTAATTCTATAGCCATCCACTGCATATTCACTCTTCTACATATATATATATATATATATATATATATACGTATGCACACGTACATACATGTGTATATACACATATATATGCATATATATACATATATGTGTATATATACATATGTTTTTTAGCCTTAATAGCCAAAGCTACATCTCGACATCATGATCTTGCTAAAGAATTCCATGGTATATCTCTGATCCTGCCTGAAGGTAATTTACATGGAAAAATTGGCTTTAGTTCGGGTTCCTTTTATGTGTATAGAGTTGTTTTTTCTTTTTAGCTTCATCTACACTTGATGAGCACTCTGTTGCGGAAACCACGGGATCGCTTCATTTAAGTATAAGGACAATTCAAGAGGTTTTAAAGGTATACCTTTGATCCTAACGAAGAGTGTATCTTCGATAATCAAAAATTCTGAAACGAGTATTTATTGTCTTAACTTAAGCAAGAAGTATATTTAAAAGTGACTATTACACATAAGTTAGGTTAGTAAATTCTTGCGAAACATTGATAACCCTGGCATGAAAAACAGCATAGTTTTTCTCAGTTATTTATTCCTTAAAAAAGAGATCGCGGTGTTTGAGTTCTTGGAAGAACGGTGGAATTATCTCTAATGTCGAATCTTTTAACCCGTTTATGAAAATGTTTCTTATTAGTCGGACACCTTTCCAGAATTAAAACGAAAAATTTTTCAGAAACAAAACTCTGGTGCTTCCACAGAATCGTTAATGAAGGTGTTGGAAGAGCATAGAAAAAGTCGAGTGATGGCACGAAAAGCTCATAATCACCTTTTTGCGCCTCCGGTTTCATATATGTCAGTGCATATATCTTAATTAGTAAAAAAAGGTGCATTCACACTGCTCTATTTAAGTAAACCATCATTGCCGTGTACCTCGCGTAATCTCTCTTCCACTAAATCATGTAGCAGTGGTGGAATCATGGTAGGAGCTGTCTTTTATAGTTGCCGCAATAACATTGCGCAATATATTTGTAGTTTAGGCTGGATTAGCTGTGGCAGAAAATGCTTTGGTAGGTTAAGTTTCAAGTGTTTCTGTAAAGGCTGTCTTCCTGATTTATTTTCAAGGCTAACATATTCTGTTCAGGATAAAACTACAGATATGAATAAGACAATTGTTCCTGACAATGAAATGGTTTCAAAGGTTTCTGCCACATTGACGGTTGTTCTTTGACTTTATTTTGCTATCGTTCTATTTAGCATGATTCATTTTCCTTTCAGCTCTTTATTTTGCTCGCCCACCCACTACTTTTTTATTGCTCTTCTCCATATATTTAATCTATACAGCTTCCCGATGCAGACGTTATATCACGCGTCGCCTGAGAAGCTTATTTTGTACAAATTAAAGTTTGCAAAATTTTTTTGCAAACGGGTTAGTTCTTTTCGCGACGGAACTGTTCTAAGAAGAAGGAAACTAAGAGTACCAGCTTATTATTATGATTCCATATGTTTTATCATTGAAGACATTAGAGATACTCGACTCTATCGTAACAACTCGTATAACCTAAACGTTTTGCCATCAACTTTTGAACCTTTTGGTATACCATTTATATATATACTTGTGGAGTTTGTATATATGTATATATACATACAAACAAACATATATACAAACATATATACATATAACATTTATATATTTATAATATATATACATATATATAACCTCAGGAGGGGCTGGTGTAGAGCAGTGATTAGAGGTGAATTTGCAATATGCACTGTATCAAACAAAGGTTCGATCCCTTCATCTAAGGTCACCATGCCTTCATCTCTCCGTGGATGACGAGTTGGTTAAAACTTGTTTGGAAGGATAAAAGCACTAACTTGAAACATCATTGGGCCACCTTTGGCTAGTGTATAGGCCAAATACGCATTCAATCATTCCTATGATGGTTGATGGAATCGACCACATGCCACTTCCTTCATGGTCTAATCAAAGCCGAATAGTTAATCCTTTACCTAAGGAGCTTCTACTCACCAATTTGAAAACTCTTTGAGCTTGTGCAATCTTTCCAGCGTCCTAGAGAGGTTTTCAAACAGGAAATTTTCTCTACTGAAGCAAAGTTAGCAATTCGCATATTGTTTAGAAGACATTTTAAAAGTCTCCAGTTCTACTTTCATTGTAAGCTAAGTAAGACAGATTTTCAAATTTATCTCTTGATGGGATTTGGGATTCAAGAGGATGAAATACATAAGCGAAGTTTGGAATTCCTCTTAATAGTGTTAACAGTTGTTATGTGAAGGCACAGTCTAATAAATATGTTCATCTCTTCAAAAGATGTTGGTACCCTCGATTCTGATTCGTCGCCTGCCCAAGCCACTTTACTTTCACAACGAGATATTAGAAGTACTCCAAAAATTCTTAAAGTTCTGTTCATTCTCCCAGAAGCTGCAGTCCATTGCAAAATCTGTTCTCGATAATCCATGTGTCGTGATGCATCATATTGCTCCACCACTGAAGTCATCTTTGTCCTTCTATGTACTTCTCTTTACTTTCTTCGCATATGAGAAACACTGGATGTTTCGGTGGCTTATGAATTGTATTTTTTACACTCGTTGAACAATTCGAAAAAGTTCAGTTCTCTTCGGCCGACATAACACAAGCGTTTATTTGAACATACAATTTAACATCCAGTTCAACTGTATCACCTGTATTCCCGTTGATCTTCGATTGAATCAAGCGGGCGCCAGTAATTCCTCCATCTGTCCCTGTCGCGTGCAACAGTGGTCCAAAGGGTTCTGCTCGCTCTAGGGACACGTTGAGCATCATACCATTCGTTCAGCGTGTTTGTAAAGAACTCTGAAGAATCGGGTCGGTGGTCTTCCTGTTGTGCGCTTGACATCCCGAGGAATCCAATCCGTGGCGGCTCTTGTCCATCGGTTGCCATTTCGTCGCATCACGTGCCCGGCCCACCTTATTTTTGACATTTTGGCGTAAAGGACGGCGTCTCTAATTTTCGATCGTTGACGTAGGTCCGAGCTTCGTATTCCCTCTCTCACTTGCGTGACACGCGACACTCCTAGCATCGCCCTTTCGCTGAGTGTTCTTTCATCCTCCCTACGTAGCGATCAGGTCTCTGATGCGTATGTTAATGCAGGAAGCATCGTTGATTCAAAAATGTGGGCACGGAGTCGAGTGTTCTTCATCCTCTTCACTACATCCTCGATGCTCTTAAAAGCTCCCTAAGCTGCTCTCTTCCTCCTGCTCAGCTATGGAGCTACGTCATTCATCATTTGAGTTCTCGAGTTCTTCTAGGTACACATAACTGTTGCATTCGGAGATATTTGTTCCGTTGAGCTTAAATGGGGCCTTTGAGACCGATCCGTTTTCATGAATACCGTTTTCGTCATGTATAGTCGAAGACCAATACTTCCACATACTCGGTCAATGTCGGCAAGCATTCGTTCCGCCTGACTGATGTTTGATGTTATAAGGACGATATCATCAGCAAAGCGAAGATGGTGTAGTTGCCGACCATCATTTTTCACTCTTTCATTGTCCCATTCCAATTTTCGCATAACGTCTTCGAGGCTCCATGTGAAAAGTTTTGGCGACATTGTGTCGCCTTGTCGAACACCCCTCTTTACGTTCATTTTAATTGCGTTGTAAAATGGCGATACGGTATTCTATTCGTGAAATTCTTCTATAGCTCACAAAGGAGTGGTGTTTGGGTAGCGACGCCCTGGTTTCCCAGAGCTTCTATAACCGCTTCTGTCTCAACGGAGTCAAAGGCTTTCCTCAAGTCGATGAAAGTGAGACAGAGCGGTCTTTTATACTCTCGTGATAGTTCGATGAGCCTCGTTATTGTATGTATGTGGTCTATCGTACTGAATCCTTTTCGGAACCCTGCTTCCTCGCATGGCTGTACCTCGTCCAATGTTCTGTCCATCCTGTTGAGAATGACTCTAGTAAAGAGTTTATTTACGACGGACAGCAGGCAGATTGGGCGATAGTTGCCAATGTCGTGGAGGTCTCCCTTTTTGTACAACAACACGGTTTTGCTGGTCTTCCATTGTTTGGAACCTTGCATTCTAACAGGTAGCCTGTGAAGAGACGAGCCAGTGCATTTGCACACCCAAATCGGTTATGCAAAATCTTCGGTTTACTATGATGTGGTCTATTTCACTATGGTACTCTCCATTGGGGGATTCCCACGTCCAGCGTTGAGAGAGGGGCTTTTGGAACTGTGAGTTACCATGGATTGTCTTGGTCGTCATGATAAACTCGGATAGCCTCTCTCCCTGTTCGGTCCAATCTTAGCGTTGAAGTCGCCAATTATGACTTTGAAGGAGGTATGATCTTCTCTGTAGAACTTCTCCAAGTCCATATAAAACGCTTCGACCTCATCTTCGTCGTAGCTTGAGGTAGCTGCGTAGACGACGTAGATAATTAGAGCCGGCATAGGCCCACATCTCTTCAACCCTAACCGTCCGATTCGGGTTGTTAGTTGTTTAAACGATTCGATGTTCATGGCCAAACTCGTGTTGACGAGGACACCAACGCCTCCAACTCCTCTATTGTCGCATGTTCCAAGGAAGAGTTCTTTTCCAGAATCATAAACGGCGTTAAAGGAATGATGTCTCCTCGTCTCAGCCAGTCCGATGTCGTCGTATCTGATCTTTCTGGCCTGCATCAGCAAGTCCTCAACAGCGGACTCAGATGCAAGCGATCTTGCGTTGTAGGTACAGATCGTCACCTTAGTCCTATCACATTTAGGTAGCCCAGATAGCCCTGAGATTGTAGCAGCCTCTCCGTACTCGTCCTACCCAACGCTGCCTTATCGGGGGCTCTTTCGTGGTCAGGGGAATGACTCTCATTTATTTTACTCTGTTTGGCATCTTTTGTACCCATGGGGTAGCTTGCCGGACTCTAACCATGGGGGCTGAATATACTAATGAGTAGCTTGCCAGTCTTTCCCAGAGTTCATTGGAGTTGAGTGGACAGGACTCCTAACCGCCTCCCATGTACTTCCTAGTCACTTGCTTGCAGGCTTTTGGCCGAATTGACTTGTAGAATACAATTTGCACTGCCAGATCTGCGCAGCAGAAAAAGAGTGTTCATCCCTTTGATCCACCTGCTGCTCTGGGAAGCACAAGGTCGCTTTTGGTTCGCGTTTGACCCCCTATCCGCCACCTGGGGACGCGCCACGTAGCCTCACGACTAACCGGCTCGAGATCCATCAGTGAGGAAAAACCTCAGTGAGTGGAAATCCGTGGAACATCCAGTTATTACCAGCAATTGGTTGTTTTTCATTTGAAATCTCTTTTAAGAATCATAGTTGTAGTACTGAATTTATAAGAGGGTAGAATTTTTGGCGTTGGTCAATAACTTTGGGATTTACAATCTATTACGCTGAGCCTCGAACAGGTAAAATATTTGCCCTATACGATCTTGCGTGGCCTACCGATGTTTCCAGGTAATGTTTTTTTTTGGAACCACTTTCCTGATCTCAAAGGATGGAGAGTTCGGTTTGTTTGGAGCGCGAGATCGAGCCAAGCCTCGTTTATTATAGGGTTCCTAGGCGATAAATACTTTTCTTTAAAGTGGATAGTTGTAAATGTTGTATAAAATTGGAGAAATATACTATATGTGTTGCAAAATCGACCGCCAAAGGCGACAGCAACGTATTTCAATAGAAACATGGAAAACTAAATAGATAAGCCAAATTGTAGAGCCGAATACACAAATAAGGGGCGGGCTATTGCGAAACTACAGTGAAAATCATGAGTCACATATTATTCGTTGCGTGAGAGATGAGAAATTATACGTTGTTCCATGGGCTTGACACAAAAATTTAGACGTTGTACACGTTGTCTTAGGTGGGTTAAAAAAGAGATTAGATCAAGACGAACTGGAAATATATCTGGCTAAAAATTCACCTCTCAAAATGCTTTACATGGTGAAGACTCTACTCCGAAGCGAATGGTACCGCCAACATTCATTTGAATATTATTTCCTTCTCGGTTTCTTTTTGATTTTCTTTTTTTTATTTCCTAATGTATACATTTTAGAAAATGGATCATGGTGCTGCTTGTAATCAAGGGAAGGTTACATGCGAGGGAGAGGTGCGTTGTGAGGCGGTTTTTTTGCTTTTATGATTTTAATAGTTCCTCTTTCTCTTACAATATTCGTTCCTGGTGGTGATCCTTTTCGAGCATCGCGACGTTTGCGTGTGTTATTCTATAAAATACAAACGTACAAATCTTTTGAAGTTGCAACTACAACTGGGTGGCTTAAGCCACAATCATTATTGTCAGCCATCCCAATGTTCACCTTAAAGCTCTCTTGCATCTTATTCTGTCTCTCTGATATCTTTCTGGGCCATTTATAATGAATAGAAGAATGATTGTAAAGTTGCATTCAAACCCCGTATACAATCCATTTTCCATCCTTGGATTAGGGTTATAAGGCAACGAAAGCAATAAAGGGAAAGCTAGGCAAGTAGGATCTAATTAGCAAGCACTCTATGTATAATAAGTAAACAATTAGTATTTGTGTATAAATTTTTGTGTTCGCTCTCATCAACTTCCGTGCTGTTGTTTGCTTGTTTATTAGCTATTCAAGCTGTTTTTCATACATATTTTGGTAATTGTACGCATATCTCTATGATGACACTTCACTCCGTTAGCTGCATAGTACTATATGTTGCGTCCTATTGCTGTTTGTGAGTAAATGTAAGCCAAAACCAACTATGTATTTTTTATGATCAAAGATATAATTCCTATATCTGTTGTGCTGGGATGGTTTGCACACAACATACATTAGTCATAATCATTCTTGATTCTGTGTATACTGGTTGATTCTATGATTGGGAAGAAGTGGTGAGACACTTCAGAGCTTGAAGAAGTAAGTCCACGTATACTCTTCAAAGGTCGTAAGGCAACTAATAGGTTTGCTAAGTTCCCCAGAGAGCGGCTCGTAGCTGTTTTTGGTCGTTATTCACTTCTTTCGTATGCCCCATACAACCTAATGACGTGCGAGTGAATGAAGTTGACGACTATATCTTTAGTTGAGCTCTCGACCGCATTCCTCTGCAAGATCATCTAGCTCTTTATCTACAAACGCTATGGTTCCATGCTTTTCACAACTGACTTCTAATCCGACGCGGAGGTTTTTTTTTCACTTACCAATAAGAATTTTATGACAGCTTTATTTTCTGAAAATTGAGATTTAGGTCTGTGCTTTATATCCCTCAACTCGAAGTAGCGTTCGGTTTCGTAGCTATTGGAGATACAGCTGTTTCGAACGTTGATGTTACCAATCGTACAGATACCTCTCTTCGAATAAGGGCGAAGCTCAGTCATTCTGGACCACCTTTTACTGTACACTAGTTATTTTCTAAAATCTTTCCTATCACTATTCAATGCTCTAATGAAGAACGACTATATTGGTTGCAGCTCTTGGACAGCCAAATCTTACTTCTGGATGCACGTCGTACTGTTCCGCTTCGAATTGAATTTTCCCCGTCTCAGATTGCTCGATTCTATACAAATCTTCTGATTGCGGTGGAGGGAGGAGGTGGACCTCAAATGAACTATAGGGTATTCTTTTTTTTCTTATAAGCTTTTATTTATAGATAATGTTTCATTGTTTCTTTTCTTTTCTTAAATCTTTTTTGTGTAACTTCAATGGTGTTAATTTCATTTTTATGGTTACTTTCAGCTGAAATAAACTCTTAATTTTTCTTTCTACTTTTTTAATACACTTCTACATAAAGTATTATTTCTTTTAAGATGCCGGTTCGAGGACTGGGTGGAGCTGCAGTTGTTACAGTGAAGGCCAGAGATGACCTACGTATTTCACGAAATGGAACTTATATCTTACAGTCTTGTCATGAATCAACTTTCTCATTTTCGTTGACAAACTCAGGAAACCGGTTTGTTACTAACAACCGTTGTTGATTCAGAAGCTATTGGAAGAGCATTGTATGTGATTATATCTTATATGATTCATTATAAAACTTGAACTTTTAGACGAGCGTTTTCCCGTGTAGTCGTTT
>NW_028294189.1:0-39723 GCF_964341445.2 Mesoplodon mirus | reverse complement strand
AAGCTACACTTCAGCATTGTTGTGTTTTCTTATTGTGTTGTTAATTAGTGGTAATTATTAAACTTTTGAATGAAACGCGTGTCGTGTGGAAACCCCAGAGTGATATTAATGATTATGAACAGAAACCATAGATTCATCAAGTCAAGAAAAAGATTGATTTTGGCTTTGAAAACATAACAGAAGAACTGCTGTAGGTAAGAGAACACAAATACTTACCTTGAACCTATTCTTGAAAAAGGCCATAAAGTGTAGATCCTAGAAGTGCAAGAATGTTTACCATTTTGAATACAGACAATCTAAGAAACCATGGGGACGGCTTTAGTGACCGAGTTATAAAAAGTGGTTTCTACCTCATTGTTACAGAGAAGATCTAATCACGAAACTTAGCCATCTATGTTTTTTGTGCATTCGTCTGTTTATTATGTAACCATTCATGAAGTGAGAAATTCCGTCTAAAAATAAGAACCGCACGTCTTTTTCAAGCAGCTCCTTTACTGAGACTCCAGAAAGAGTGGACGGTGTCGTTTTGCCGAAGAGTGTCTAACTGACGCCCATAAAGAACGAGATTGATAACCTCACATGAAAACGGATCAACGAACTCCATCATTAAATCTTATCCACGATGATTCAGATGAGGGATAAAATCGACGAAATCGATTCCAAGCATAGCTAGTGAGGAATAGAACTTTCGCCACACTAAAGGAAAGCTTGAAGCACATTCCAGATAAAGAAAGTGATGCTTGTAAACAGGAAATACTTTACACTACATTTTTATTAACTAGGTAGGTTTAACAAAAACTTTTTAATCCAAGAATTAGTGGAAATTGTAAGAAGAATTATTAGTGATGTCGACACCACAAATACGATAATTATAAGAGGCTGAAGATTTATGATAATGTAACACACCAAGTCAGTTTAGCCGCTTGGTTAAACGACAACTTACAAGCGGTAGCATCATAATATCAGATGAATTCATTTCAAAATCATGTAAAACCACTATGAATTGTTTTCTATTCAACAGTTCCTGATCAGTAGTACTCGCGATAATTCCTGATAAAAAAATATCTTGCAATAATAAGTTAATAAAGCGAAGATAAAGTGGTATGCCTAGATCAATCCCTGAAGAATGCGCCATACAATCGACTTCATCAAGCATCGTAGAGGTAATTGAATGCATATTTGCTCCATACACTGATCTGCGGTGTCTTTCTATGTATCAAGTCAATGCCTTTACCCTCTCATTATCAATTTTCCGATCTCGGAGGTACGGAAGGATTGGTGAGCACGATGCGCTGAATCGAACCAGCGATCGATCCAGTGCGAATTTCGGGACACATCTAATCGCTGCGCTACACTCGCCGGCAAAATTATAAGAATTCGGAACGTAATAAATCTAAGGAACGGGCTATATTCACATCTATCTTCCTAGCAAGGAAGAGAACTGCTAAATAGCAAGCTGAACTGCTTAAATACTATGCTGTCCAAACACACACATGCTCAAAGTCACGGGTGTTCGATAGCTGCGGATAAGATTTCGATAATCAGAGCTGAAGAGTTCCGAATATGACAGACTTGAAAAAGACAATTTATACTAACGTTCTATGTTTATATGTAAATTTCTTAAGCGCAATTTCCATCGGTTATAACTGGGCGGGATTTGGTTATGTTTCTCTGACTTTTGCATCTTAGTAATGATGCTCTTCTCTCGTCCTTCCTTTTATCCCTTCTCTGAAGAACTTTGCAAGATCGGCATGTTGCTCGCGCATCTCCGCGTTTGGGTATCTACCGGAGTGCTTCTGCCGACGGACTTGTGCTTTTAAATTATCGGCTTCATTAGCACAGACATGGAGACGTTGATTTAAAGAGTCTCTTCAACTGCTTGAGGTTTCGAGAAACCTTTTTTCTTCGGCATCATAAATCACTGAGGTATTCCAATCTCGGCCTATCTAGTGATACCGTTCTTAACCTTCTTAGCTAATATCACATCGTTAGTCAAAGATTCAGACGCAAGTATGTATGCGTTGTAGCGACGTATGTACAATACGCCTTTATACTATCACCAGACCCTAGATGGCTAGAATGATGCTGAGATTTAGTGACCTTGTTTGGCTCATCCCACCCAAAGTTGCCTTATTATAAGTTCTTTTGAGGTGATGAAAATAAGACAATTTATTTTCGCTATTTTTGGCGACAGCTACCATTGGGTCGTTTGCAAGACTCCGCCAAGGAAATTGATATTTCTACGAGCATAGCTCTTCGGACTTTTATACAGCATAAGTGAAGCGGAAATGCTAGACGTAAGGTTGCATACTTTGATACACGACAAACGGTATTAATAAAGGTAGAATAAAGCAGTTTCTAAAGCCATGTGTTCAGCAGATCTAGGAATAAGGGAGGACGGTATACTTAGATATCTAAGTGCGTAACTAACACACAGCAGATTCAATAGAAAAGAAAATGTTAGATGATTTAAAACGTCAAAATAGAAATGAAACTGAATCAGTTGAAGTTTGGACGACTGACTAACAGAGAATTGGTTAACATGATACAACTTCTTGTCTGCCATGGACAACAATATTGGAATAGGAGGCACTCAAAAATACCGTAACAAGGATGAGGCTAAGAAGATTGTTAATTAACATTATTAAAACGCGCAAATATAACCTTTTTCAACATGTTGCTAGAACAAAAAAGAAGGAAAGCTTTCGAAAATAATCACAATAAAGAGGGAAAATCACTTAAGAATGCCGCAGATAAATGCTAAAAGAATACACCCGTTTAGAAGTCGTCACGTGTTTCTTGTACACGAGCGCCAACAACAATTTATTGCAATTCAAACAGCTTGTGTTTTCCTTGTCACTAATGGTTTTCGCCCACACATACAAACAGTCATCAACAAATGAATTTACCAAAACCATAACAAACAATCAACAATCTACTTTTGAATAAATTTAATTATTCTAAATCCTATAAAAAGAGAAAAAAAGCAAATTCCTCTCCACGGTATCGAACGATATATGGTAGAAATGTGCTTAGCAAGAAACATAATACTGTTATTAATGTTAAAGGATAAAGGATGAAGTGGTTGACGTTGATCAATCCTTGGGATGCGCCATGCATTCGACTTCATTTGACATCATAGAGGTGATTGAATGCATATGTGGCCTATACAATGCCTTGCGGGGGCCAGCCGATGTGTCAAGGCAGTATTTTTATCCTCCCATACAATTCTGGTACCAATTTACCGACTCCGGAGCGATAGTAATCTTGGTGAGCCCGCCGCGCGTTATCGAATGCAGTGTGCATTGCAGGGCACCTCTAACCACTGCGCTACACGTGTCCGTTATTATCGTTACGTTTATCAGTCTAACGTGCCCTTCCTCATCTTCGAAGTGGGATTCTCCACGGTGAAAGTTTGAAACCAACGTTGCACTGTGCGTTTGTTATCAGCTCCTTGACCCCATGCGTTAATTGCGCTACTCTATGTCCCAGTCTGATGTCCCAGTCTGAAATCGTAGAAATAGACTTGTCGAAATTTTTCTTTTGACACCTGAAATTCTAACGTTGTAGATATGTCAAAAACATAATTAGCAGCATTAATTAATTATGAAATTAATTAAAACATATACAAGAAAAAGATATAGAGAGAGATAAGATAGGGGCACGTGTAGAGCAGTGGTTAGAGGTGTCCTTCAATACACACTTGATTCGATCCCACGCCCTGGGCTCACCAAACCTTCCATCCATCTGGTTCGGCAAACTGGTACCAGAATTGTATGGGAGGATATAAAAACACTGACTTGACACATCGCGCAGCCCCTGCAAGTTATTGTATAGGCCAGACATCATTCAATCGCTTCTACGATGTCTGATGAAGTCGAATGCATGGCGTATCCCTTAGGGATTGATCAACGCCAACCAGTTTATCCTATATCCTTTTGCAGAAGAAAAATGACATTACGAAAGCAACATTATTCTCCGAACAACTTAATACATTACTAACTAATTATGTGAATAAATAATAAACCTGATTTTTCGTGAATGAAGTTCTAACTTTCTTTTCTTTGCAATTTTGGTCCACGAATTCAGCTTCGTCATTTCGAGCACACCGGTTTTTTTTATCATTCATCTTAAAGTGTTACCGTTAGAACGCAAATATCCTTACAAAATACATGTGAATTTTCAAATTTACCTGTTCGTACCCATATAAAATATTGCTGACAGAAAATGTAGGGTTTCCCATTCGCTCGAAATTGTATGAATGATAATACGAAGCAGCTACAGCAATTCCTCAGAAAAGAGGAGAATAAGCGGCGGAACCATAATGAAATTCGGTGTTAATGTCAATCAACTCGTTTATTTGCTATTAACAACCACAATAACATTGAAAATGAAAATTGAAAGCGGTGGAAAGTAAAACGACAGTTAGGCAATCGACATAACTGTTTGCAAGCAGTGTTATTCTCATCCCGTATGTCGATAAGATCATTACGACGTCTAGTTGTACTTTAATTGCGGAGAAACAAACTTTCTAATTGTATAATAAAAAATAGAGCTAAATAATGGTACTCAATAATACGCAAAAATTTTGACCTCGCAATTTTACCAAAGGGGTGCATTTCAGTGCTTGGCCACGTTGCCTTTGGCTCGATCTCGTGTTCTCGGCAACCGAGGCCTCCATCATTCCGGATTCCAAAAATTGGTAGTGGATATGTTTGGGAGGATAAAAACATTGACTTGATAGGTGAGTTGCCCAACGAAGGTCATTGTTTAAATGTCATACTCATTCAATCATCTCTACGATGTATTAGCTCGAATGCATAGCGCATCCCTGAGGTATTAATGTCACCAACACTGAGGATAACATTGAATTAAGAACAAACACACTTAATTGATGGATTTAAATCCAATGATTTCTGTCTGCATAACATGTCATAAAATTGGAATTTATAAAAGTCCTAACACAGCATTGCCATACACTGCATTTGCATATTTTCTGAAATTTAATGACCAAAGTAAAAACCGTAGAATTCCACTGTTTTCTTCAAAAAAGGCATTCTTTTCCATTATATATATATATATATTGGTATCTGTCGGAATGCAAGGTTCCAAATCAATGGAAGATCAGCAAGACCGTGTTGTTGTACAAAAAGGGAGACCTCCACAACATTGGTAATTATCGCCCAATCTGCCTGCTGTCCGTCGTCTATAAACTTTTCACTCGAGTCATCCTCAACAGGATTGATAGAACACTGGACGAGGTACAGCCATGCGAGCAAGCCGGGTTCCGAAAAGGATTCAGCACGATAGACCACATCCACACAATAACGAGGCTCATTGAAGTATCACAAGAGTATAAAAGACCGCTCTGTCTAACTTTCATCGACTTGAAGAAAGCCTTTGACTCCGTTGAGACAGAAGCGGTGATTGAAGCTCTGGGAAACCAGGGCGTCGCTACTCAGTACATCAAGATCTTTCGTGAGCTGTATAAGGATTTCACAACTATCATATCACCATTCTACAACGAAATTAAAATTAACGTAAAGAGAGGTGTTCGACAAGGCGACACAATTTCGCCAAAACTGTTTACAACGACCCTCGAAGACGTTATGCGAAAATTGGAATGGGAGAATGAAGGAGTGAAAATCGACGGTCGGCAACTACACCATCTTCGCTTTGCTGATGACATCGTTCTTATAACATCAAATATCAGTCAGGCCGAACGAATGCTTGCCGAGTTCGATAAAGTGTGTGGAAATATTGGCCTTCGGCTAAATCTAACAAAAACGATGTTCATGAGGAACGGATGGGTATCTAATGCCCCATTTACGCTCAACGGAACAAATATCTCCGAATGCTCTAGTTATGTGTATCTAGGTCGAGAAATCAACATGATGAACGACTTAGCTCCAGAGCTGAGCAGGAGGAGGAGAGCGGCATGGGGAGCTTTTAAGAGCATCGAGGATGTAGTGAAGAGAATGAAGAACACTCGACTCCGTGCCCACCTTTTTGACTCAACGATTCTTCCTGCCTTAACGTACGCATCAGAGACCTGGTCTCTACGTAAGCAGGATGAAAGAACACTCAGCGTTACTGAACGCGCAGTCGAAAGGGCGATGCTAGGAGTGTCCCGTATCACACAAGTGAGAGAGGGAATACGAAGCTCCGACCTACATCAACGATCGAAAATTAGAAACAGGGAGAGAGGCTATCCGAGTTTATCATGACGACCAAGACAATCCATGGTAACTCACAGTTCCAAAAGGCTCTCTCTCAACGCTGGACGTGGGAATCCCCCAATGGAGAGTACCATAGTGAAATAGACCACATCATAGTAAACCGAAGATTTTGCATAACCGATTTGGGTGTGCAAATGCACTGGCTCGTCTCTTCACAGGCTACCTGTTAGAATGCAAGGTTCCAAACAATGGAAGACCAGCAAAACCGTGTTGTTGTACAAAAAGGGAGACCTCCACGACATTGGCAACTATCGCCCAATCTGCCTGCTGTCCGTCGTAAATAAACTCTTTACTAGAGTCATTCTCAACAGGATGGACAGAACATTGGACGAGGTACAGCCATGCGAGGAAGCAGGGTTCCGAAAAGGATTCAGTACGATAGACCACATACACACAATAACGAGGCTCATCGAACTATCACGAGAGTATAAAAGACCGCTCTGTCTCACTTTCATCGACTTGAGGAAAGCCTTTGACTCCGTTGAGACAGAAGCGGTTATAGAAGCTCTGGGAAACCAGGGCGTCGCTACCCAAACACCACTCCTTCGTGAGCTATAGAAGAATTTCACGAATAGAATACCGTATCGCCATTTTACAACGCAATTAAAATGAACGTAAAGAGGGGTGTTTGACAAGGCGACACAATGTCGCCAAAACTTTTCACATCGAGCCTCGAAGACGTTATGCGAAAATTGGAATGGGACAATGAAAGAGTGAAAAATGATGGTCGGCAACTACACCATCTTCGCTTTGCTGATGATATCGTCCTTATAACATCAAACATCAGTCAGGCGGAACGAATGCTTGCCGACATTGACCGAGTATGTGGAAGTATTGGTCTTCGACTATACATGACGAAAACGGTATTCATGAAAACGGATCGGTCTCAAAGGCCCCATTTAAGCTCAACGGAACAAATATCTCCGAATGCAACAGTTATGTGTACCTAGAAGAACTCGAGAACTCAGATGATGAATGACGTAGCTCCATAGCTGAGCAGGAGGAAGAGAGCAGCTTAGGGAGCTTTTAAGAGCATCGAGGATGTAGTGAAGAGGATGAAGAACACTCGACTCCGTGCCCACATTTTTGAATCAACGATGCTTCCTGCATTAACATACGCATCAGAGACCTGATCGCTACGTAGGCAGGATGAAAGAACACTCAGCGAAAGGGCGATGCTAGGAGTGTCGCGTGTAACGCAAGTGAGAGAGGGAATACGAAGCTCGGACCTACGTCAACGATCGAAAATTAGAGACGCCGTCCTTTACGCCAAAATGTCAAAAATAAGGTGGGCCGGGCACGTGATGCGACGAAATGGCAACCGATGGACAAGAGCCGCCACGGATTGGATTCCTCGGGATGTCAAGCGCACAACAGGAAGACCACCGACCCGATTCTTCAGAGTTCTTTACAAACACGCTGAACGAATGGTATGATGCTCAACGTGTCCCTAGAGCGAGCAGAACCCTTTGGACCACTCTTGCACGCGACAGGGACAGATGGAGGAATTACTGGCGCCCGCTTGATTCAATCGAAGATCAACGGGAATACAGGTGATACAGTTGAACTGGATGTTAAATTGTATGTTCAAATAAACGCTTGTGTTATGTCGGCCGAAGAGAACTGAACTTTTTCGAATTGTTCAACGAGTGTAAAAAATACAATTCATAAGCCACAGAAACATCCAGTGTTTCTCATATGCGAAGAAAGTAAAGAGAGGTACATAGAAGGACAAAGATGACTTCAGTGGTGGAGCAATATGATGCATCACGACACTTGGATTATCGAGAACAGATTTTGCAATGGACTACAGCTTCTGGGAGAATGAACAGAACTTTAAGAATTTTTGGAGTACTTCTAATATCTCGTTGTGAAAGTAAAGTGGCTTGGGCAGGCGACGAATCAGAATCGAGGGTACCAACATCTTTTGAAGAGATGAACATATTTATTAGACTGTGCCTTCACATAACAACTGTTAACACTATTAAGAGGAATTCCAAACTTCGCTTATGTATTCCATCCTCTTGAATCCCAAATCCCATCAAGAGATAAATTTGAAAATCTGTCTTACTTAGCTTACAATGAAAGTAGAACTGGAGACTTTTAAAATGTCTTCTAAACAATATGCGAATTGCTAACCTTGCTTCAGTAGAGAAAATTTCCTGTTTGAAAACCTCTCTAGGATGCTGGAAAGATTGCACAAGCTCAAAGAGTTTTCAAATTGGTGAGTAGAAGCTCCTTAGGTAAAGGATTAACTATTCGGCTTTGATTAGACCATGAAGGAAGTGGCATGTGGTCGATTCCATCAACCATCATAGGAATGATTGAATGCGTATTTGGCCTATACACTAGCCAAAGGTGGCCCAATGATGTTTCAAGTTAGTGCTTTTATCCTTCCAAACAAGTTTTAACCAACTCGTCATCCACGGAGAGATGAAGGCATGGTGACCTTAGATGAAGGGATCGAACCTTTGTTCGATACAGTGCATATTGCAAATTCACCTCTAATCACTGCTCTACACCAGCCCCTCCTGAGGTTATATATATGTATATATATTATAAATATATAAATGTTATATGTATATATGTTTGTATATATGTTTGTTTGTATGTATATATACATATATACAAACTCCACAAGTATATATATAAATGGTATACCAAAAGGTTCAAAAGTTGATGGCAAAACGTTTAGGTTATACGAGTTGTTACGATAGAGTCGAGTATCTCTAATGTCTTCAATGATAAAACATATGGAATCATAATAATAAGCTGGTACTCTTAGTTTCCTTCTTCTTAGAACAGTTCCGTCGCGAAAAGAACTAACCCGTTTGCAAAAAAATTTTGCAAACTTTAATTTGTACAAAATAAGCTTCTCCGGCGACGCGTGATATAACGTCTGCATCGGGAAGCTGTATAGATTAAATATATGGAGAAGAGCAATAAAAAAGTAGTGGGTGGGCGAGCAAAATAAAGAGCTGAAAGGAAAATGAATCATGCTAAATAGAACGATAGCAAAATAAAGTCAAAGAACAACCGTCAATGTGGCAGAAACCTTTGAAACCATTTCATTGTCAGGAACAATTGTCTTATTCATATCTGTAGTTTTATCCTGAACAGAATATGTTAGCCTTGAAAATAAATCAGGAAGACAGCCTTTACAGAAACACTTGAAACTTAACCTACCAAAGCATTTTCTGCCAAAGCGAATCCAGCCTAAACTACAAATATATTGCGCAATGTTATTGCGGCAACTATAAAAGACAGCTCCTACCATGATTCCACCACTGCTACATGATTTAGTGGAAGAGAGATTACGCGAGGTACACGGCAATGATGGTTTACTTAAATAGAGCAGTGTGAATGCACCTTTTTTTACTAATTAAGATATATGCACTGACATATATGAAACCGGAGGCGCAAAAAGGTGATTATGATCTTTTCGTGCCTTCACTCGACTTTTTCTATGCTCTTCCAACACCTTCATTAACGATTCTGTGGAAGCACCAGAGGGTTGTTTCTGAAAAATTTTTCGTTTTAATTCTGGAAAGGTGTCCGACTAATAAGGAACATTTCCATAAACGGGTTAAAAGATTCGACATTAGAGATAATTCCACCGTTCTTCCAAGAACTCAAACACCGCGATCTCTTTTTTAACGAATAAATAACTGAGAAAAACTATGCTGTTTTTCATGCCAGGGTTATCAATGTTTCGCAAGAATTTACTAACCTAACTTATGTGTAATAGTCACTTTTAAATATACTTCTTGCTTAAGTTAAGACAATAAATACTCGTTTCAGAATTTTTGATTATCGAAGATACACTCTTCGTTAGGATCAAAGGTATACCTTTAAAACCTCTTGAATTGTCCTTATACTTAAATGAAGCGATCCCGTGGTTTCCGCAACAGAGTGCTCATCAAGTGTAGATGAAGCTAAAAAGAAAAAACAACTCTATACACATAAAAGGAACCCGAACTAAATCCAATTTTTCCATGTAAATTACCTTCAGGCAGGATCAGAGATATACCATGGAATTCTTTAGCAAGATCATGATGTCGAGATGTAGCTTTGGCTATTAAGGCTAAAAAACATATATGTATATATACACATATATGTATATATATGCATATATATATGTATATACACATGTATGTACGTGTGCATACGTATATATATATATATATATATATATATATATATATATATATATATATGTAAAAGAGTGAATATGCAGTGGATGGCTATAGAATTAATATGAAAATGCAGTAACACACAAATAGGAGTGCTCGTTTGTACGACTCCTGAAGATGAAAGAGAAGGGTTTGTCGGTTCGTTGGTAACATACGATGAATCCAGAATCCGCTTGGGAGTACTCCAACTATGACTCAAATTAAGCTGAAATTTGAACGCCTCAGGAAGCTTAAAACATACAGTAACAGTTCCAAGAAAGTTCTTAATCACTTTTTGCATGTCTAATAGCATGTGATCGTAGTCTTATTGGTAACATCACTCGTTATGTTTTCCTTGTTTACGATTTTAGTACTAACGGAAACCTGGAACAAGATATTCAATCGTTTAATAATGATAGAACGAAATACTTGTGATTATACCAACCGCGCCGTTGTTGCTTTCTGAAGGTGCTTCATTAGCAGCATTCAAGCATGTTCCGTCAGATTTCAGGCAACAATCACCATTATCCTGCAGTAATATAGTTGATGAAACGAATAACTGAGAAAGTTTTAAAAGACATACCGGCACTGGAAGGCCTTGGGAAAATCTAGCCTTATTTGTTTTTTCGCACGAAGAATGATTAATAATGGACTGGTGACTGCCTATGTTTAAGACATGAGAACGCTCCTCAGAGCTGTCCCAGGATAGCGAAGAGATATTCGATCCGTATTTTACCACTTTCATAAAGAATACTAAAACCATCAAGGATCAGCTGAATCTACCCCCAAATTCAAAGACTAGTGGTTGGAGGCGATTCCGATGGAGCAAGTATTGGTATTAGCAAATATGAGATATCGGGTGATGTAACATGTATAATAAAAAGTATAGTTCGATTAACTTGTCTGAGCCTAAGAAAGAGTCGCTATAGTTACTAGTCTTTAGCAAATTTTATTTATCGAAAGCACAAATTTAAGTACTAATAATAAAACCACTACTTTATTCTTCTATTATAAATACACTGTTCTTCGTCATATTTCACTTGCAGTGTTCAAATGTGTAGTTCGTTTGCGAATTTCTCTTATTTTGAATGAATTCTTTTCTTAACGATGTTATATTCTAAAATTTTACATTGTTCTTAAACGTGTTCCTTTCTTTTTGTTATGTAGATTTTTACAGGCTGTCTTCCATGGCGGTTCATAGTAGAATAATAATATAAAAAAGACAAACCACGTGCATCAAGAGGTTTTGAGCCCAAATAGAGCGATTATCTGTTGATAGCGAAATTGAGAGCCTCTCTGTCGATCGTTTCAATGATTTTGCTTGCGGCTCATCATCGACATTCTGCATTCTGCATAGACTTTTCGCTTTCGGTACATCGTAGAAGGACTTATCGTTCCGTGTTTTTAACATCGATGCATTCTCGTTGTTGCTAACTTCACTACGCCTTTGTGCTCTATCGGCACTGCGAGACTTTCGTTCTTGTTTCAGTTTTTTTCTTCTCTCTTTTTCAACCACGATTCCTCTACGTTCCTGAGATTTGTCAATGTCAACTGCTACTTCACCACATTCCTTTCTGTTTTCGCCCTAAAAATTGCTTCCATCATTATTCACACATGTGAGCAGCAATAAGCCTACAATTTTATTTGGACGGTTCATTTCGGGCATTGGAAGGGTAGTGGTTGAAGATGTTGTAAAACACATGCATAATAAGTGTAGTTTTCCACGCCTAGGGCCAGCCAACCCTCCCAACCATCCGAAATCGGCAGATTGGTGCCAGATTTATTGGGACAAGCCTCCTTCGATCTACAAAGAATAGCGACTCCATTTGAATGAATATGTGAGAAAACTCTAGCACAGCTATCAAAATTTTCCAGCAATATGTGTAGATCTGTAAATGGATACAAAGGTAAAAGCAGTGCACACGGCCAATTCAATTACCCATTTCTATTCCAGAAGAAAACAAACGCACACGTTCCATAAGCTTGAAACGTTTGGCGTTAAACAATCCTTAGAGATACGCCACGCATTCGAAATTCATTAATTTTTTACTTTTTTTTTCATTTACTAAAATTGACCCAATACATATTTGGTCCAGAAAATAATTCGTTATGACCTTTTAATATACGAGGTATAGTATTGATTGCCTAACAAATAAATCTTGTACGAATTCGCCTCCACTGAATGAATGGCGGCTTGGTCACGTCGAATTGCTGGGTCGACTCGTGACCACATGTATTGCATGGCACTTTTATCCACTGCGCTTTTCCGCGCACTCTAACTTACCTCAACTTTCCTTCCCACCGTTTCTCCACACGATTTGGTAAGTTTTTCCACTTTGTACGGTTTGTTATCTGAATTTTTGGCGTTGATATGCACACATCGCTGCTCAAGAAAACGAAAAATCTCACACTCTGCTAACCTTCATATTACGACGATCTGTTATTCCAACGTATTTAGTATATTTTAAGCTTTGTTAAAATTAAAAAGAGCTAATGAAGAAGTTTGCGATTATTCGGCACACATAGAAGAAAAAACATAACTAGCCTCGAAGAACAATTCTACTACCCTCTCTTGAACTTTTTTTTCGCTTTTTCTTTTTCGTAGTCTTCCTTAAAATATCATCGTTATTTGATTTATTTTTTCTAGTTATTCGTCGTAAAGTCGAAAAGAAAAGATGTGATTTACAAATATGATGAGATAAACTCCATAATCGTTGTTTTGTCTCCGACACGAAGAATTAATGTGTGACAAAGCAGAGAAGCTGTTATACCACTAAGGTTAAGTATTGTTAACCATTTATTTTTTGCATAGGTAGGTTATATGTTATTGCCTTCGCATTCGTATTCTCGTCCGATCGATACCTATCGTTTGTGCGCGCATCCGCAATGCTGTTACGGCTCGCTCAACCTATCACAGGTGTATTTTTGCTCTGCCTACTTTCAGTCTATGTTAATTTTGTAGCCTTTTTTCTAACTCACAAAACTTTATGCACTTTTTGGCATAGCAAAATGTTTGAAATACAGACTTGGTAAGTTAGAGAATAGTTCTACGTAGTGGTTTTCTATTGTGGTTGTTAAAAATTGTAATTATGCATCAGAAAGAGAGACTTGTAAATTATGTAGTTAGGTACATAGAAAAGTACACATGCGATGTACACATGCGCACACACATTACATTTATGCACAATTGAAAAAAGCTTCAAAAATTTTTATTCACTCACCGACATCATATGATTCTACCTTCTACACCGCAACACCGCAAATAAACTAAACCTCACTCAGTGCTGTTGTATTATCATCGTCGTACTGAACAAACACCAACCAATTCATTCAAAAGTATGACATTATCAGGGCATTATCAAAGAATGTTTTGTAACAATTTTTTCCTCATTGGTATTACCAGCCCTTAATCAAAAGTATTTCCTAAGCAGAAGTGCTCGCATCTTACCTCTGGTGGTACGTTCTTCAACGAAAATGCGAATGCTGACAGAACCTAAATCTTTAAACTGTGGTCCGATATATATACATATAAACGTTTGTTCATGTGTACGTATTAAGGTATACCTACGTATTTTCATGTGAATATTTGGGCGTGTATATTTGCTTGTGTGTGTTTGTATTCTTCGTTCGTGTAAAGATACTCTAAAAATCTGAATTCATTTTTTAAATTAGCGACTCTTCAAAACATTTTCATCGAGAATGGCGTGTCATTGGTTTACTTGATATGATTTCAGTATATCGTTAATAGCGAATTAAATAAAGATTCAACACCAGCTGTTGAGGAGACTGGTCCGGCAGCATCGGATGAGCCAACTGGATCAATCACCGAGGTTCGTTCATATTTTAATCGTATGGTTTCGTAATGCTAGCGGAATAGCTGTGTAATATAAAATGATTCTATATACTGTACATCTAACTATGTAAGCATTTACAAGTATTATACTGTATACATGTGTACCACTGCTGCTAGTATAAGTCGCAGCTCGTTATTTCCGTGCGTCGAACACAGAATTCAGATTGCGTCTACTTCGAACGTCGACAATAAAGAAAATAAGACAAAAGAGTCGGATGATAAAAGGAGCGAGCTGTCGAAGATGCTGACGGTGAAATTAATTCACAATCAAAATCCTAATATTTCATATGCTCTTATTTAGAGACTATTAGCAAGCTCCAATCACTCCAGGTTAATATTGATCACATCACGCATCATTTGTTCTGGTTTTACTCTTGTCTTCAGTACTTTGATGACAATTTTAATCTGTCGTTTTGTCTTGTCGAAGATCTTATTCTTGTCTAAGTTGGATTCTGTAGTCCGTGACTGCACTGGAAATGTTGAAGTAGGTACTTTTTCTGACACTTCCAATTCAGGGCGACAGATTGCTGATGGTGAAGTGAGAATCATCTTAGAAGAAATCATTGAAGCTACGACTATAAATACTGTATTTTCTAAGCTCTGAAGCTCAACATTTGCAATAATATCTTGTTTAATTGTTTGTTAAAAAAAAGAATAAATCATTGAGAAGACTTGTACGAATGAAATTGTAATGTAGTTGAACACTCGGGCTTCGTCAAAACGATTGTCTGAAAAAATGCTAGGTGTTCACATAACTTGCACCCTTTAAACGATTTTTCTTCACAAAATATTCAATAAAATGTTTCTCTAAAATGTGACGTTTACATTTTACATCATTTAAACATGATTGAAATCCGTATCGTTTACAATATACACTATATATATATATATATATATATATATACATATTACAATTATTGCAGTGTACAACCTCTACATTGACTACATCTAGTATTGACCTGTTTGGTACACATTAAAGTAGATTTTTTCGAACCTGTTATAACAGGCAACACAGCGTCTCTGTCATTCCGTTGTCTCGAAATTCTATCAGCCTTTTCAAGTACATGGCTAAGTGATAGCGTTAGGACACTAATAATTTCATAAATATTCAAGTACACTCGTATCTTGTGATGTCTGAGAAGTCCCTGGTAAATTCTGTTGGGAAGTTCGAAATGTAATCTAATCCTATGAAACCTGTCTTCCATATCGTTGAATGAATTATAGGAAACATGGAGGTGAGCCATAGCCTTGAACGTTTATTTGTTAACAAAACTTGACAGCAAACGACGATGGATTGTTTAGACCTGATGATAATTCTAGTCTATAGTAAGCACATAATGAGTTATGATGGTTTATCCAAAACTCCCAATAATTTTCCGACAACTAAAGTACTTGAGCACCGCGAAGAGCTTGGAGACTTAAGAAAGTGACTTAGCTTTGTCGCTTTGAGGTTATAGAACAAGATTCTTCTCGAATACTACTTTTGGTGTACATTTGCTTCAAAATCCACATTCAAGGATATGCAAAGAATGCCCAAATTCCTAAATTTTTTGACATCATAAAGTATACGAATATATACATATATATTAGAAAAAGAATGCCTTTTTTGAAGAAAACAGTGGAATTCTACGATTTATACTTTGGTCATTAAATTTCAGAAAATATGCAAATGCAGTGTATGGCAATGCTGTGTTAGGACTTTTATAAATTCCAATTTTATGACATGTTATGCAGACAGAAATCATTGGAATTAAATCCATCAATTAAGTGTGTTTGTTCTTAATTCAATGTTATCCTCAGTGTTGGTGATATTAATGCCTCAGGGATGCGCTATGCATTCGAGCTAATACATATTAGAGATGATTGAATGAGTATGACATTTAAACAATGACTTTCGTTGGGCAACTCACCTATCAAGTCAATGTTTTTATCCTCCCAAACATATCCACTACCAATTTTTGGAATCCGGAATGATGGAGGCCTCGGTTGCCGAGAACACGAGATCGAGCCAAAGGCAACGTGGCCAAGCACTGAAATGCACCCCTTTGGTAAAATTGCGAGGTCAAAATTTTTGCGTATTATTGAGTACCATTATTTAGCTCTATTCTTTTATTATACAATTAGAAAGTTTGTTTCTCCGCAATTAAAGTACAACTAGACGTCGTAATGATCTTATCGACATACGGGATGAGAATAACAGTGCTTGCAAACAGTTATGTCGATTGCATAATTGTCGTTTTACTTTCCACCGCTTTTAATTTTCATTTTCAATGTTATTGTGGTTGTTAATAGCAAATAAACGAGTTGATTGACATTAACACCGAATTTCATTATGGTTCCGCCGCTTATTCTCCTCTTTTCTGAGGAATTGCTGTAGCTGCTTCGTATTATCATTCATACAATTTCGAGCGAATGGAAAACCCTACATTTTCTGTCAACAATATTTTATATGGATATCAACAGGTAAATTTGAAAATTCACATGTATTTTGTAAGGATATTTGCGTTCTAACAGTAACACTTTAAGATGAATGATAAAAAAACCGGTGTGCTCGAAATGACGAAGCTGAATTCGTGGACCAAAATTGCCAAGAAAAGAAAGTTAGAACTTCATTCACGAAAAATCAGGTTTATTATTTATTCACATAATTAGTTAGTAATGTATTAGGTTGTTCGGAGAATAATGTTGCTTTCGTAATGTCATTTTTCTTCTACAAAAGGATAGAGGATAAAGTGGTTGGCGTTGATCAATCCCTAATGGATGCACCATGCATTCGACTTCATCGGACATCGTAGAAGTGATTGAATGATGTCTGGCCTATACAATAACTTGCAGGTGCTGCGCGATGTGTCAACTCAGTGTTTTTTATATCCTCCCCATACAATTCTGGTACCAGTTTGCTGAACCGGATGGATGGAAGGTTTGGTGAGCCCAGGGCGTGGGATCGAATGAAGTGTGTATTGAAGGACACCTCTAACCACTGCTCTACACGTGCCCCTATCTTATCTCTCTCTATATCTTTTTCTTGTATATGTTTTAATTAATTGCATAATTAATTAATGCTGCCAATTATGTTTTTGACATATCTTAAACGTTAGAATTTCAGGTGTCAAAAGAAAAATTTCGACAAGTCTATTTCTACGATTTCAGACTGGGACATAGAGTAGCACAATTAACGCATGGGGTCAAGGAGCTGTTAACAAACGCACAGTGCAACGTTGGTTTCAAACTTTCACCGTGGAGAATCCCACTTCGAAGATGAGGAAGGGCACGTTAGACTGATAAACGTAACGATAATAACGGACACGTGTAGCGCAGTGGTTAGAGGCGCCCTGCAATGCACAATGCATTCGATACGCGCGGCGGGCTCACCAAGATTACTATCTCTTCGGAGTCGGTAAATTGGTACCAGAATTGTATGGGAGGATAAAAATACTGCCTTGACACATCGGCTGGCCCCCGCAAGGCATTGTATAGGCCACATATGCATTCAATCACCTCTATGATGTCTAATGAAGTCGAATGCATGGCGCATCCCAAGGATTGATCAACGTCAACCACTTCATCCTTTATCCTTTAACATTAATAACAGTATTATGTTTCTTGCTAAGCACATTTCTACCATATATCGTTCGATACTGTGGAGAGGAATTTGCTTTTTTTTCTTTTTATAGGATTCAGAATAATTAAATTTATTCAAAAGTAGATTGTTGATTGTTTGTTATGGTTTTGGTAAATTCATTTGTTGATGACTGTTTGTATGTGTGGGCGAAAACCATTAGTGACAAGGAAAACACAAGCTGTTTGAATTGCAATAAATTGTGGTTGGCGCTCGTGTACAAGAAACACGTGACGACTTCTAAACGGGTGTATTCTTTTAGCATTTATCTGCGGCATTCTTAAGTGATTTTCCCTCTTTATTGTGATTATTTTCGAAAGCTTTCCTTCTTTTTTGTTCTAGCAACATGTTGAAAAAGGTTATATTTGCGCGTTTTAATAATGTTAATTAACAATCTTCTTAGCCTCATCCTTGTTACGGTATTTTTGAGTGCCTCCTATTCCAATATTGTTGTCCATGGCAGACAAGAAGTTGTATCATGTTAACCAATTCTCTGTTAGTCAGTCGTCCAAACTTCAACTGATTCAGTTTCATTTCTATTTTGACGTTTTAAATCATCTAACATTTTCTTTCTATTGAATCTGCTGTGTGTTAGTTACGCACTTAGATATCTAAGTATACCGTCCTCCCTTATTCCTAGATCTGCTGAACACATGGCTTTAGAAACTGCTTTATTCTACCTTTATTAATACCGTTTGTCGTGTATCAAAGTATGCAACCTTACGTCTAGCATTTCCGCTTCACTTATGCTGTATAAAAGTCCGAAGAGCTATGCTCGTAGAAATATCAATTTCCTTGGCGGAGTCTTGCAAACGATCCAATGGTAGCTGTCGCCAAAAATAGCGAAAATAAATTGTCTTATTTTCATCACCTCAAAAGAACTTATAATAAGGCAACTTTGGGTGGGATGAGCCAAACAAGGTCACTAAATCTCAGCATCATTCTAGCCATCTAGGGTCTGGTGATAGTATAAAGGCGTATTGTACATACGTCGCTACAACGCATACACACTTGCGTCTGAATCTTTGACTAACGATGTGATATTAGCTAAGAAGGTTAAGAACGGTATCACTAGATAGGCCGAGATTGGAATACCTCAGTGATTTATGATGCCGAAGAAAAAAGGTTTCTCGAAACCTCAAGCAGTTGAAGAGACTCTTTAAATCAACGTCTCCATGTCTGTGCTAATGAAGCCGATAATTTAAAAGCACAAGTCCGTCGGCAGAAGCACTCCGGTAGATACCCAAAGGCGGAGATGCGCGAGCAACATGCCGATGTTGCAAAGTTCTTCAGAGAAGGGATAAAAGGAAGGACGAGAGAAGAGCATCATTACTGCGTTAAGATGCAAAAGTCAGAGAAACATAACGAAATCCCGCCCAGTTATAACCGATGGAAATTGCGCTTAAGAAATTTACATATAAACATAGAACGTTAGTATAAATTGTCTTTTTTAAGTCTGTCATATTTGGAACTCTTCAGCTCTGATTATCGAAATCTTATCCGCAGCTATCGAACAGCCGTGACTTTGAGCATGTATGTGTTTGGACAGCATAGTATTTAAGCAGTTCAGCTTGCTATTTAGCAGTTCTCTTCCTTGATGGGAAGATAGATGTGAATATAGCCCGTTCCTTAGATTTATTACGTTCCGAATTCTTATAATTTTGTCGGCGAGTGTAGCGCAGCGATTAGATGTGTCCTGAAATTCACACTGGATCGATCGATGGTTCGATTCAGCGCATCGTGCTCACCAATCCTTCCGTATCTCCGAGATCGGAAAATTGATAATAAGAGGGTAAAGGCATCGACTTGATACATAGGAAGACACCGCAGATCAGTGTATGGAGCAAATATGCATTCAATTACCTCTACGATGCTTGATGAAGTCGATTGTATGGCGCATTCTTCAGGGATTGATCGAGGCATACCACTTTATCTTCGCTTTATTAACTTATTATTGCAAGAAATTTTTTTATCAGGAATTATCGCGAGTACTATTGATCAGGAACTGTTCAATAGAAAACAATTCATAGTGGTTTTACATGATTTTGAAATGAATTCATCTGATATTATGATGCTACCTCTTGTAAGTTGCCGTTTAACCCAGCGGCTAGACTGACTTGGTGTGTTACATTATCATAAATCTTCAGCCTCTTATAATTATCGTATTTTTGGCGTCGACATCACTAATAATTCTTCTTACAATTTCCACTAAATTTTGGATTAAAAAGTTTTTGTTAAACCTACCTAGTTAAGAAAAATGTAGTGTAAAGTATTTCCTGTTTACAAGCATCACTTTCTTTATCTGGAATGTGCTTCAAGCTTTCCTTTAGTGTGACGAAAGTTCTATTCCTCACTAGCTATGCTTGGAATCGATTTCGTCGATTTTATCTCTCATCTGAATCATCGTGGCTAAGATTTGATGATGGAGTTCGTTGATCCGTTTTCATGTGAGGTTATCAATCTCGTTCTTTATGGGCGTCAGTTAGACACTCTTCGGCAAAACGACACCGTCCACTCTTTCTGGAGTCTCAGTAAGGGAGCTGCTTGAAAAATACGTGCGGTTCTTATTTTTAGACGGAATTTCTCATTTCATGAATGGTTACATAATAAACAGACGAATGCACAAAAAACGTACATGGCTAAGTTTCATGATTAGATCTTCTCTGTAAAAATGAGGTAGAAACCACTTTTTATAACTCGGTCACTGAAGCCGTGCCCATGGTTTCTTAGATTGTCTGTATTCAAAATGGTAAACATTCTTGCACTTCTAGGATCTACACTTTATGCCCTTTTTCAAGAATAGGTTCAAGGTAAGTATTTGTGTTCTCTTACCTACAGCAGTTCTTCTGTTATGTTTTCAAAGCCAAAATCAATCTTTTTCTTGACTTGATGAATCTATGGCTTCTGTTCATAATCATTAATATCACTCTGGGTTTCCACACGACACGCGTTTCATTCAAAAGTTTAATAATTACCACTAATTAACAACACAATAAGAAAATACAACAATGTTTGAAGTGTAGCTTTTAAAACAAGTTTTTGAAATGGAGAACATATATACAATTGAAGTTATATGAGAGCTTGCAAAGTATTTTGAAGAAGGTTCAGGAAGCATTTAGTAAAATGAAAGAACAATATATAGAATTTAATGACTAACTTTGGCAAGGCATACTGATTTTCATGCCACTTCAGGTGTTATCTTTTACTACTGCTTGAGAGGACGATTCCTATGGCAAAAAGCGTCTATCATGTATAAGGAGTACTGGGAATGGGAGCAATGGTTGAAGCATAAAAATCCGACACTACCAAAACGATGGACGTTGTTTAGTGAAAAAGCATTTAAACTTATGAAAAGGTAAGTTTGACTAAAATGTCGACTTCCGGACTTCTATTTTTTCTTTACTTTTTATCCAACTCTTGCGAACGAGTAGCATGAGCTACATAGTAATCGTGAAATATTACTAAGATCTAATTTGAGCGGCTAAAATCTGAGATAGTTGTAATTGCTCGTGCATTTGGTTTCCTGAGGACAAGTTCGGCACTTCCATGCTGCAACACATTCAAGAGTAAGCCTATTGTCTCATATTGCCGTTACACATAAAGAGTATGTTGCTGGTTTAGTGAGATCTCTTTCTTTTCCCGTTATAACATTACTAGGAATTTCTCAAGGTTTACAACTTAACGACTATGCTTCACAGGAAAATAGCTATTATTCTCAATAATTTATAACAGCTTGGTTTTTGGATGGAAATCTCAAACTCGTTTTCAATTTGGGCGATCATCTGTCGGAAGAAACTCTGTTGTACATCACAGTTTGACAATCAGGAGCGCTTTCATCCCGGTCGACAAGTAAATCATTGAGGACAAAACAAAAATGTTACATTTCTAGTGCTTAAAACTTGTATAGGAGTCTATTTTTATTATTCAGTAATTGAGCGGAAAAATTACTTGTTTAAATAATTTTCGAAGTCTTAAGATAGTCGTGGAAGAAGAGCATATTTCTTTTAGAACGTTGACGGCACGAGGAAAAGACCGTTGGTCGGCTAAAGATATGAGGAAATTCCATTTCAAAGGAGAAGCTTTTGAAGCCAGTCAAGGTAGAAGAATCTGCATGAAGACATTATCATTTCAATGGTTTAATTTTCACATTTCATAAACAGTTCTTAAATGCAATTTTTTGATCACCCAACATTCATCGTGTTCTTTGTTTACTTCCTTTTTTTTCGTTAAGATTTCTGTAGCATTTCGTGCTATCACTATCACTTTCCTCCAACATTTCTTGTCTTGTGATGCTTATATGTACATAATTTGATTTTTTTTCGTAGACTTCTGAAGTTTTGACGAGCATTTTTTTTAAATCTTCCATCATAGCCTTTTCTATGTGAATAGATGAATTTTATTTCAAATAAATCTCGTAATTACTCGTGTCAATGGTGGCAAATGATGTAACGACTTTCATACTCAATCACAAGGTCACAATCTTTCTTTTTATCTATGCAGCTAACAAAAATTTGCACATAGTCACTAATTCCATTAATCTCTAACTCAAGACAGCTATGCTTCAGTTTAACATGCAAGTTTTATCAAATCACTCTGCTTTCAATTATTCTAGTTCATTTTAGAATGAAGCGGACGATGTGTTCGCATATAGACCGAGTGAGATCGTTAAGGTGAGCTCTTAAATGCAGATGGCGACATAATCTTAGAAAGTCAGCAAGCATTACGGTATACTATCGATTTTTATCTCTACCGTTCTTGACTAAGCAACTACAATCACTTTAGCAAAAAAATACACCCTTACCTCTTGAGGGGTTAAGGATATAAGTGCAATACATCCATTTTCTAGTTCTTTGATTCAGTTTTACTTCCCTTGTTCAATATTTATCAATTTACAGAATCAAGATCAAAGAAAAGATAATGGGAAAAAGAAGAGAACACTGAACATTGGATCAGCGCCACATTGTCAGCAATAGCGGAAATTAGCGAGCAAGTGGTGTCAGCTGTGACGACTAATTCCGTCATATCGCTTGTATGTTTGTGCATGAAACCAACCAGAAATGTAATTAATAAAGTAATTTGAAACTGTGAGAAGTTATTCACTACAATCTTTGGCTTCATTATACTACAATAATATAAAGTATTGAAAAACAGCATATCGATAGAATGTTCCATCGATATAAAGTGTATTAATATTGAAACAAAACTCCTCAGGCTCTAAGTCTACGTGAATAGAAGCGTCTTCGACGGGGATAAATAGTAAATTATTAGTTTATGTTTGTTGTTGCTTTTGCGCAGTTGTTTCAATCAAATAAATTGTTCAATTATAGACTAAACAGTAGATGTAAAGCTTGCTTCGTTGGGTATCGTGCTATGATTTCGAACTCGTTTGAGGTAAATTCATGATTTAAAAGTATTCACTCCAAGTTTTTGGAAGAACGTTTTCTCTTTCAAATTTTAGCATTATTATACATCATTATCTATATGATTAAATTTTAAAAATATTTTTGTTACATTTCTCCTCGTTATTTCACAGATGAGCTTCCACAAAACTGCAAGCCAGAGCTGAGTTATAAGAGGCGATACTGATCTCTTGGTGCCTGTAAAAATCAGATTTCACCCATTCTGTAAAAAAGGTGATATATACAAAACACTATGAAAAGAGTATAACATATGTAGTGTTTTCTCAACTGAGTTTCTCAAATATTTGTTAGCAATAACATTACTCATCTGCCGAAAGTTCGAAGACCACATACTCGTTAGCGAGGAAAATCCGTAAAAAGCTTATGCTCATTGCTTGTGAGCTTACTTCCGAAACACACCAAATAAACGTAATGCCTGCTTGGACGAATATCATGGTAGTATTCTTTATTAGAATTTTGTTCTATCATTCCTATAAGTTTCAGCCTGTGTCACACCTTACATCATTATCAATGAGGAAGACTGAGTCAACTAATATGCATTTCTAAGAGCATCATCCTTATTGTTACTAGCCAAAAATTTGTGCAAGAAGCTTGATATCACTTAAAGTTATAAAGCTTAGGTAAGAAAGTTATAATTCCACAATTTCCAAGACCGACTGTCTTTTAACCTCGGCATTGTTTAATACTTCTTGATTCTTCTTCTTTGAACGAGCGCGAGGTTGTTAAGTTTATTATGAGGCTGACGTTTCGGCCGTGTCGCCTTCTTCAGAGCCTGGAAAGGTCGACTGACAGCGATCTACCAAGCCAAACACGTCAATAACTCAAACAGAGAAACTCAAAAACCAAGTCCTAACCGCGTGAATAACATCGAATACTCACCACTTCTCTGCCTTCGACCAACCGCTAGGTTGTGTCTGCGGAAGAGGAATGAGGTACACTTCCTTCTAGAGTGCCCCTTTATCAGACTAGAAGATCAATCTGATATATTGTGCGAAATCACGTGTGATTAGGAGGCACTCTTCCTTGCGGTTCATATTTGGGTTTTTGAAGTTAATCCAAAATGCCTCAAGAACCCTGCGCGTCGATATGCTAGTTTCTTGCGCAAGAATATTAACCTTAACATCAAAATCCTCTCCGTTGTGTCTTTGTGTCCTATGCGTGCCTAGTGGAGTACTCGTTTTGCTTTTAAATTTTCCATCTAGGTGTTCTTCTATGCGGACACAAAGAGGTCTTCCCGTTTCGCCAATATATTCGTCTCCGCAAGTTTTGCAAGAAATCAGGTACACTGTACCTGAGATCATGCAATCACCGTCTCGCCCTGAGGGCAAATGCAAAATAATATAATAAATAAATATAAATAAATAAAATAATGTAATACAAATACAAAATATTATACATTACATGTTTTACACATACATTACATGGACGATGCAAAATTTTTAATAACACCAGTTATTTATCTGTAAAAAGTGATCTACCAAAGTAGGAAAGTACTAGTAAGTTTTCTAAGGTGTGTGTACTTTTCATTTTAAGCTTATTTCACTTTAAAACATTCATCATGCCATCTCATTGTGTCATTGGCCTTTTATGTCAAGAAAGTGATTTGGATGTCCGATGGCAAATCTCCATTTTGCTGACGTATGACAATGTGACAATTCATTGTGACAGCTTTCTACCAGTACATCTCACATAAGAGATCCAAGAACAAAACCAAGTTCTTCAGAATTCACAAGTTATTCAGGATGTACTGAATTTTAGTGCAGATGTAGTGCATTCCATAATGATGTACTTTATGTACGAATTTCTAAATAAGAGAAGGCATTTGTACACCGATAGTGTTGGTATACAAGTATTCCTTTGGCTGAGGACTTACTGCATAGAAGGACCTATCTTATGGGCTGTATTATAATATCGCATATATGTATGTTCTCGAACAGTAAGGGTCTAAACCAGCAATAAAAATTGGTGGTAATAAGAATTAATAATTGTTTCCAAACAGAAAATCTTCTCACCCCTAATGTCTGAACAGTCTGAAGAAGAATTCTCAAAGAACTGCAATGATGCTGTTATTTATCCAAATTATTTCCAATAATTTCACTGTCGTGAAAAGAAACACAGTAAGTTAGAACATTTATCATTACTGATTTATTATTACATCATAGTGAAAAGCTGTCCTAAGGTAATGAACCTCAATGTCTAAACAAGGGAATATCTGCGTTTTCTCATTGGCCATAATCTGTAGTGTATATTCTCTTAAAAAGCAATACACTCTGGTCCCAAATTGAGCTGCTCTAAATGGAGGTTTTTTATAAATTATTAGGAGAGAGAACAGTTTTCGAAGAGCTATTCCGGACATACGATTTACGTCGAATTTTCTTTTCTAGTGATTTCAAGAAGTGCGGTAAGAAAACCTCTGGGAATCTTTCAAGGGGTGTATACCGATTTTGGTACACATGGCGTTTTTGTGTTAAGGAAGCGAACCGAAAAGCTATATTCTAGGCAGCAGAATCCATTCAATTTATTCATTAAATTTCATAGAGTACTATTAAAATTAGGAATTGATAACACATTAGAAGTGATACTGTTCAGCAAAGGAAAGGTATTGGTTCGATCATACACGAGGACCATTAAGCCTATCATCCCTCCGGAGTCGGGTCGGAGAATTGGTACCAGACTTGTTCAGGACCAATTGGCTTCTTCAAATCCGCATAACTGGCGACTACTTAAGGGTTGAACAACAATTGTTTAATTTTCAATTATGAAGTAGTATAAGTATCAATATCCTTCATATTTTTACCCAGATGTCTCTTTAGTAAATTCCAGAAGATTACACTTTCCTAACCATTTAACAACATAATAACCTTACTGGTTCAATGCGGCACCAGACCAACGAAGCCCTTAAACCTTGAATTTGGTTTGTAACATTGTTGTCGAGCAGTTCGTCTGTTAACAAATCGGAAGATTCAAATCGCTGCTCTCATGAAAACAATCTCAGGTGATAAAATAACGATGGATTGTAGACGATTTATTTATAAAGGTCATAATTTACTTTTAAAATGATATAATCCTGATCAAACACAACATGGCTACTCTGAAAAAAGGAACAGTTGGAATCTACTAATTCTACCAACGAGACACTTTTCTTTTGTTCGCATAGCATTTTGACGTCTTGAAATCGACGATTTTCCTGAAAACGTTTTCAGCAGCGGTCTAGTTGTTAAAGACTTCTTAGTAGTAGTAGCTTTCGAGATTCCTGCGAAAAAATGGTAATCGGTTAGCCAGAGATCCGATGTGAAATGATTCGTATGTGAGGGTTACGTAAATCTATTAGTCGAGAATCTACAGCGTTACAGGTACCAGATTTTGTCGAGGATTTTTGTACAAAATAATTGACTGTTTCTGGTTGCCCTTTTTAAAATGTGTGGCAAATTTGATCTAATTGTCCAAAGCCATATAACATGGATCTAAAAAGCGACAATGTTGCTAATTTCAAAACAATTTCCACGTAAATTAGTTCTTTTATTAAGGCTAGCAAACGGATAAAAAGAATCGCGAAGAAATACCTTTCTAATATGTATCCACCCTACACACATAAATTAGTTGGGCATTTTAGATTCTTTCGAGTTTTTTCTTCGTTTCATTAAACCACAATATTATTTGACATCGGTCTCATCCTATGCACACTTTGGTTTTTTTATGTTTTTTTTTTCATCGATATTTCCGTTTTCTTGCCAAGTACGATAGATTGTTGTGGTTTTTGTTATTATTTGAAAAATAAAGGACAATCAATCAGTGCTGATCAGTCTCGCGCTATGCATTCGACTTCATCAAGCATTGTAGAGATTAATAAATGCATATATTTGCCAATAAAATGACTTTCGGTGGCCTACCGATCTATCACGTCAGTGTGCTTACCCTCTCAACCAAGTCTGGTACCAATATACCGATTCCAGCGGAATGGAAGGTTTAGTGTGCCTGGGTACGGGATCGAACCAAGGATTGTTGGAAAGCGTATTGCAGGCCACCTCTAACTACTACGCTACACGCGCACCATTAGTATTTAAATCAGGTGTATTGCAAATGCCATTTGAACACTTTCAACTATAGCAACACTCCACGAAAGTAGTGTATTGTAACCATTCAGGATTCTTTTTGAGATCAATTGAGAATTGTAGAACTATTTTATAATTTTCTGCGTTATTCGTTTCCATCTACACATGAGACTCAACCTATCTTTATTCATTTATTCACAGATAGGTCAGTGACTCCGTCATTGATTGCCAAATAAAATCATTACAAAATTCTTTCTGTTGAAAGCCACAAGCCATATGACGTCTTACTTTCAAAGGAAAGGATCCTAGATAGTCGATCTCGCGCACGCTCCTCCTCCTTAGGTTGCAAAAGAATTCTTCATCAGTACTGTCCGATACGCTTGTTGAGTGTTCTCTACAATTTTTACACGAAGATTACCCTCTTCTGCATATCGTGAACTTTGAGTCACAACAACAGCAATCAGGATTCCGTCATGAAACCTGTTGTATGGACCACATCCAGGCCGTATTCAGGACCATAAGAGTATGTCGACAGCATCATTTGCCTCTTGAATTCACTTTTTTCAAATATGACGTTACATTAAACGCACTTCCAGCGTTGGAACGAAATGTATCACAAAAACACAGCTTTTATATCACCCTCTAACCATACATCGTGAAAGAGATCCAGAGATCGAAATAAGAAATTAGAAAATCTCTAGTTAAATATAAGATTTGATCCCATCTATTGCAGCGTTTGGTCAGGAACAGCTACTTTGTAAGTAGATTCCTCGCAAAAAGTGTCTTCTGGTTGAAGGCTCCTCTCAAACGATGTTGAATAGCTCGAGGCCCAATGATTGCCTTAGGCGAACTAGCTGGGAGCAAACCTACAAATAATACAGCTATGAAAACGAGGCATTGCGAAAAATTACCGACTCACATATATAGTAGACATCCTCAGCTTCTGATCGAAAAGTCGCACGTCCTCTTTGGTAATGGGATGGTCTTCAGGAGGGCAGAATGATAACTCTTCACCAAGAAAAGCATCCGTAAAACGAATCCCTTCACACAGATGTGAAATGTCTTTCAATTTCTCGAAACTAAAACTTCGTGAGCTATAAAAAATACAAGTAAGAAATATGTACAAACTATTCTGAAATGACAGAGATACCTTTAAGAAAGTAAAAAATAGTGAAACGTAAGGATATGAAAACACCATATTCATATCTCAAAAAAGAAGAATGAGGAGAAAGTAAATCAACCATCTTAGTCGTTGACGAGTGCGTTCTTCTCCCCAATATACCATCACTTGAAGCTCACTAGCTGTTCGCTGTTGCTACAACAAAACTACTTTAAATGGATCTAATAAGTTTCGAAACCAAAAGGGAGTACAGAAATACAGGTATGCAAAAATGCTTACTGCTGTTGACGCAGTAGAGACAATTGAGTTCATTGAAGATATGGGAGAATGGAGACGTATGGAAACCAGCTTAAAAAGGCTAAAATAACTGTAGGCGATATTAAGCGCGTCAAAATTTTTTGAAAAGTTAGATGAGCGTTACGATAAATTTTTCTTCAGGATAAAATCATAATTATAAGTTTTAAGTGAATTTTGTTTACGACCACATATCTAAATGTGCTACTACAGAGGACATTTAAATGAAAATAAAAACAAGACGTAAGTAAAATAAATAACAGTGAATATCCTTTCCTTAGAGTCACCACGATCTATCACAATTCCAGGAGCTGGACGAATATCAGCAGGAATGTGTTCCAGAGCGCCAGATTCTGTAGTGCATAAAACGACTACACGGGAAAACGCTCGTCTAAAAGTTCAAGTTTTATAATGAATCATATAAGATATAATCACGTACAATGCTCTTCCAATAGCTTCTGAATCAACAACGGTTGTTAGTAACAAACCGGTTTCCTGAGTTTGTCAACGAAAATGAGAAAGTTGATTCATGACAAGACTGTAAGATATAAGTTCCATTTCGTGAAATACGTAGGTCATCTCTGGCCTTCACTGTAACAACTGCAGCTCCACCCAGTCCTCGAACCGGCATCTTAAAAGAAATAATACTTTATGTAGAAGTGTATTAAAAAAGTAGAAAGAAAAATTAAGAGTTTATTTCAGCTGAAAGTAACCATAAAAATGAAATTAACACCATTGAAGTTACACAACAAAGATTTAAGAAAAGAAAAGAAACAATGAAACATTATCTATAAATAAAAGCTTATAAGAAAAAAAAGAATACCCTATAGTTCATTTGAGGTCCACCTCCTCCCTCCACCGCAATCAGAAGATTTGTATAGAATCGAGCAATCTGAGACGGGGAAAATTCAATTCGAAGCGGAACAGTACGACGTGCATCCAGAAGTAAGATTTGGCTGTCCAAGAGCTGCAACCAATATAGTCGTTCTTCATTAGAGCATTGAATAGTGATAGGAAAGATTTTAGAAAATAACTAGTGTACAGTAAAAGGTGGTCCAGAATGACTGAGCTTCGCCCTTATTCGAAGAGAGGTATCTGTACGATTGGTAACATCAACGTTCGAAACAGCTGTATCTCCAATAGCTACGAAACCGAACGCTACTTCGAGTTGAGGGATATAAAGCACAGACCTAAATCTCAATTTTCAGAAAATAAAGCTGTCATAAAATTCTTATTGGTAAGTGAAAAAAAAACCTCCGCGTCGGATTAGAAGTCAGTTGTGAAAAGCATGGAACCATAGCGTTTGTAGATAAAGAGCTAGATGATCTTGCAGAGGAATGCGGTCGAGAGCTCAACTAAAGATATATTCGTCAACTTCATTCACTCGCACGTCATTAGGTTGTATGGGGCATACGAAAGAAGTGAATAACGACCAAAAACAGCTACGAGCCGCTCTCTGGGGAACTTAGCAAACCTATTAGTTGCCTTACCGACCTTTGAAGAGTATACGTGGACTTACTTCTTCAAGCTCTGAAGTGTCTCACCACTTCTTCCCAATCATAGAATCAACCAGTATACACAGAATCAAGAATGATTATGACTAATGTATGTTGTGTGCAAACCATCCCAGCACAACAGATATAGGAATTATATCTTTGATCATAAAAAATACATAGTTGGTTTTGGCTTACATTTACTCACAAACAGCAATAGGACGCAACATATAGTACTATGCAGCTAACGGAGTGAAGTGTCATCATAGAGATATGCGTACAATTACCAAAATATGTATGAAAAACAGCTTGAATAGCTAATAAACAAGCAAACAACAGCACGGAAGTTGATGAGAGCGAACACAAAAATTTATACACAAATACTAATTGTTTACTTATTATACATAGAGTGCTTGCTAATTAGATCCTACTTGCCTAGCTTTCCCTTTATTGCTTTCGTTGCCTTATAACCCTAATCCAAGGATGGAAAATGGATTGTATACGGGGTTTGAATGCAACTTTACAATCATTCTTCTATTCATTATAAATGGCCCAGAAAGATATCAGAGAGACAGAATAAGATGCAAGAGAGCTTTAAGGTGAACATTGGGATGGCTGACAATAATGATTGTGGCTTAAGCCACCCAGTTGTAGTTGCAACTTCAAAAGATTTGTACGTTTGTATTTTATAGAATAACACACGCAAACGTCGCGATGCTCGAAAAGGATCACCACCAGGAACGAATATTGTAAGAGAAAGAGGAACTATTAAAATCATAAAAGCAAAAAAACCGCCTCACAACGCACCTCTCCCTTGCATGTAACCTTCCCTTGATTACAAGCAGCACCATGATCCATTTTCTAAAATGTATACATTAGGAAATAAAAAAAAGAAAATCAAAAAGAAACCGAGAAGGAAATAATATTCAAATGAATGTTGGCGGTACCATTCGCTTCGGAGTAGAGTCTTCACCATGTAAAGCATTTTGAGAGGTGAATTTTTAGCCAGATATATTTCCAGTTCGTCTTGATCTAATCTCTTTTTTAACCCACCTAAGACAACGTGTACAACGTCTAAATTTTTGTGTCAAGCCCATGGAACAACGTATAATTTCTCATCTCTCACGCAACGAATAATATGTGACTCATGATTTTCACTGTAGTTTCGCAATAGCCCGCCCCTTATTTGTGTATTTCGGCTCTACAATTTGGCTTATCTATTTAGTTTTCCATGTTTCTATTGAAATACGTTGCTGTCGCCTTTGGCGGTCGATTTTGCAACACATGTAGTATATTTCTCCAATTTTATACAACATTTACAACTATCCACTTTAAAGAAAAGTATTTATCGCCTAGGAACCCTATAATAAACGAGGCTTGGCTCGATCTCGCGCTCCAAACAAACCGAACTCTCCATCCTTTGAGATCAGGAAAGTGGTTCCAAAAAAAACATTACCTGGAAACATCGGTAGGCCACGCAAGATCGTATAGGGCAAATATTTTACCTGTTCGAGGCTCAGCGTAATAGATTGTAAATCCCAAAGTTATTGACCAACGCCAAAAACTCTACCCTCTTATAAATTCAGTACTACAACTATGATTCTTAAAAGAGATTTCAAATGAAAAACAACCAATTGCTGGTAATAACTGGATGTTCCACGGATTTCCACTCACTGAGGTTTTTCCTCACTGATGGATCTCGAGCCGGTTAGTCGTGAGGCTAGGTGGCGCGTCCCCAGGTGGCGGATAGGGGTCAAACGCGAACCAAAAGCGACCTTGTGCTTCCCAGAGCAGCAGGTGGATCAAAGGGATGAACACTCTTTTTCTGCTGCGCAGATCTGGCAGTGCCAATTGTATTCTACAAGTCAATTCGGCCAAAAGCCTGCAAGCAAGTGACTAGGAAGTACATGGGAGGCGGTTAGGAGTCCTGTCCACTCAACTCCAATGAACTCTGGGAAAGACTGGCAAGCTACTCATTAGTATATTCAGCCCCCATGGTTAGAGCCCGGCAAGCTACCCCATGGGTACAAAAGATGCCAAACAGAGTAAAATAAATGAGAGTCATTCCCCTGACCACGAAAGAGCCCCCGATAAGGCAGCGTTGGGTAGGACGAGTACGGAGAGGCTGCTACAATCTCAGGGCTATCTGGGCTACCTAAATGTGATAGGACTAAGGTGACGATCTGTACCTACAACGCAAGATCGCTTGCATCTGAGTCCGCTGTTGAGGACTTGCTGATGCAGGCCAGAAAGATCAGATACGACGACATCGGACTGGCTGAGACGAGGAGACATCATTCCTTTAACGCCGTTTATGATTCTGGAAAAGAACTCTTCCTTGGAACATGCGACAATAGAGGAGTTGGAGGCGTTGGTGTCCTCGTCAACACGAGTTTGGCCATGAACATCGAATCGTTTAAACAACTAACAACCCGAATCGGACGGTTAAGGTTGAAGAGATGTGGGCCTATGCCGGCTCTAATTATCTACGTCGTCTACGCAGCTACCTCAAGCTACGACGAAGATGAGGTCGAAGCGTTTTATATGGACTTGGAGAAGTTCTACAGAGAAGATCATACCTCCTTCAAAGTCATAATTGGCGACTTCAACGCTAATATTGGACCGAACAGGGAGAGAGGCTATCCGAGTTTATCATGACGACCAAGACAATCCATGGTAACTCACAGTTCCAAAAGCCCCTCTCTCAACGCTGGACGTGGGAGTCCCCCAATGGAGAGTACCATAGTGAAATAGACCACATCATAGTAAACCGAAGATTTTGCATAATCGATTTGGGTGTGCAAATGCACTGGCTCGTCTCTTCACAGGCTACCTGTCAGAATGCAAGGTTCCAAACAATGGAAGACCAGCAAAACCGTGTTGTTGTACAAAAAGGGAGACCTCCACGACATTGGCAACTATCGAATAATCTGCCTGCTGTCCGTCGTAAATAAACTCTTTACTAGAGTCATTCTCAACAGGATGGACAGAACATTGGACGAGGTACAGCCATGCGAGGAAGCAGGGTTCCGAAAAGGATTCAGTACGATAGACCACATACACACAATAACGAGGCTCATCGAACTATCACGAGAGTATAAAAGACCGCTCTGTCTCACTTTCATCGACTTGAGGAAAGCCTTTGACTCCGTTGAGACAGAAGCGGTTATAGAAGCTCTGGGAAACCAGGGCGTCGCTACCCAAACACCACTCCTTCGTGAGCTATAGAAGAATTTCACGAATAGAATACCGTATCGCCATTTTACAACGCAATTAAAATGAACGTAAAGAGGGGTGTTCGACAAGGCGACACAATGTCGCCAAAACTTTTCACATCGAGCCTCGAAGACGTTATGCGAAAATTGGAATGGGACAATGAAAGAGTGAAAAATGATGGTTGGCAACTACACCATCTTCGCTTTGCTGATGATATCGTCCTTATAACATCAAACATCAGTCAGGCGGAACGAATGCTTGCCGACATTGACCGAGTATGTGGAAGTATTGGTCTTCGACTATACATGACGAAAACGGTATTCATGAAAACGGATCGGTCTCAAAGGCCCCATTTAAGCTCAACGGAACAAATATCTCCGAATGCAACAGTTATGTGTACCTAGAAGAACTCGAGAACTCAAATGATGAATGACGTAGCTCCATAGCTGAGCAGGAGGAAGAGAGCAGCTTAGGGAGTTTTTAAGAGCATCGAGGATGTAGTGAAGAGGATGAAGAACACTCGACTCCGTGCCCACATTTTTGAATCAACGATGCTTCCTGCATTAACATACGCATCAGAGACCTGATCGCTACGTAGGCAGGATGAAAGAACACTCAGCGAAAGGGCGATGCTAGGAGTGTCGCGTGTCACGCAAGTGAGAGAGGGAATACGAAGCTCGGACCTACGTCAACGATCGAAAATTAGAGACGCCGTCCTTTACGCCAAAATGTCAAAAATAAGGTGGGCCGGGCACGTGATGCGACGAAATGGCAACCGATGGACAAGAGCCGCCACGGATTGGATTCCTCGGGATGTCAAGCGCACAACAGGAAGACCACCGACCCGATTCTTCAGAGTTCTTTACAAACACGCTGAACGAATGGTATGATGCTCAACGTGTCCCTAGAGCGAGCAGAACCCTTTGGACCACTCTTGCACGCGACAGGGACAGATGGAGGAATTACTGGCGCCCGCTTGATTCAATCGAAGATCAACGGGAATACAGGTGATACAGTTGAACTGGATGTTAAATTGTATGTTCAAATAAACGCTTGTGTTATGTCGGCCGAAGAGAACTGAACTTTTTCGAATTGTTCAACGAGTGTAAAAAATACAATTCATAAGCCACAGAAACATCCAGTGTTTCTCATATGCCAAGAAAGTAAAGAGAGGTACATAGAAGGACAAAGATGACTTCAGTGGTGGAGCAATATGATGCATCACGACACTTGGATTATCGAGAACAGATTTTGCAATGGACTGCAGCTTCTGGGAGAATGAACAGAACTTTAAGAATTTTTGGAGTACTTCTATATCTCTTTGTGAAAGTAAAGTGGCTTGGGCAGGCGACGAATCAGAATCGAGGGTACCAACATCTTTTGAAGAGATGAACATATTTATTAGACTGTGCCTTCACATAACAACTGTTAACACTATTAAGAGGAATTCCAAACTTCGCTTATGTATTTCCATCCTCTTGAATCCCAAATCCCATCAAGAGATAAATTTGAAAATCTGTCTTACTTAGCTTACAATGAAAGTAGAACTGGAGACTTTTAAAATGTCTTCTAAACAATATGCGAATTGCTAACTTTGCTTCAGTAGAGAAAATTTCCTGTTTGAAAACCTCTCTAGGACGCTGGAAAGATTGCACAAGCTCAAAGAGTTTTCAAATTGGTGAGTAGAAGATCCTTAGGTAAAGGATTAACTATTCGGCTTTGATTAGACCATGAAGGAAGTGGCATGTGGTCGATTCCATCAACCATCATAGGAATGATTGAATGCGTATTTGGCCTATACACTAGCCAAAGGTGGCCCAATGATGTTTCAAGTTAGTGCTTTTATCCTTCCAAACAAGTTTTAACCAACTCGTCATCCACGGAGAGATGAAGGCATGGTGACCTTAGATGAAGGGATCGAACCTTTGTTCGATACAGTGCATATTGCAAATTCACCTCTAATCACTGCTCTACACCAGCCCCTCCTGAGGTTATATATATGTATATATATTATAAATATATAAATGTTATATGTATATATGTTTGTATATATGTTTGTTTGTATGTATATATACATATATACAAACTCCACAAGTATATATATAAATGGTATACCAAAAGGTTCAAAAGTTGATGGCAAAACGTTTAGGTTATACGAGTTGTTACGATAGAGTCGAGTATCTCTAATGTCTTCAATGATAAAACATATGGAATCATAATAATAAGCTGGTACTCTTAGTTTCCTTCTTCTTAGAACAGTTCCGTCGCGAAAAGAACTAACCCGTTTGCAAAAAAATTTTGCAAACTTTAATTTGTACAAAATAAGCTTCTCAGGCGACGCGTGATATAACTAACGTCTGCATCGGGAAGCTGTATAGATTAAACATATGGAGAAGAGCAATAAAAAAGTAGTGGGTGGGCGAGCAAAATAAAGAGCTGAAAGGAAAATGAATCATGCTAAATAGAACGATAGCAAAATAAAGTCAAAGAACAACCGTCAATGTGGCAGAAACCTTTGAAGCCATTTCATTGTCAGGAACAATTGTCTTATTCATATCTGTAGTTTTATCCTGAACAGAATATGTTAGCCTTGAAAATAAATCAGGAAGACAGCCTTTACAGAAACACTTGAAACTTAACCTACCAAAGCATTTTCTGCCACAGCGAATCCAGCCTAAACTACAAATATATTGCGCAATGTTATTGCGGCAACTATAAAAGGACAGCTCCTACCATGATTCCACCACTGCTACATGATTTAGTGGAAGAGAGATTACGCGAGGTACACGGCAATGATGGTTTACTTAAATAGAGCAGTGTGAATACACCTTTTTTTACTAATTAAGATATATGCACTGACATATATGAAACCGGAGGCGCAAAAAGGTGATTATGATCTTTTCGTGCCTTCACTCGACTTTTTCTATGCTCTTCCAACACCTTCATTAACGATTCTGTGGAAGCACCAGAGGGTTGTTTCTGAAAAATTTTTCGTTTTAATTCTGGAAAGGTGTCCGACTAATAAGAAACATTTTCATAAACGGGTTAAAAGATTCGACATTAGAGATAATTCCACCGTTCTTCCAAGAACTCAAACACCGCGATCTCTTTTTTAACGAATAAATAACTGAGAAAAACTATGCTGTTTTTCATGCCAGGGTTATCAATGTTTCGCAAGAATTTACTAACCTAACTTATGTGTAATAGCCACTTTTAAATATACTTCTTGCTTAAGTTAAGACAATAAATACTCGTTTCAGAATTTTTGATTATCGAAGATACACTCTTCGTTAGGATCAAAGGTATTCCTTTAAAACCTCTTGAATTGTCCTTATACTTAAATGAAGCGATCCCGTGGTTTCCGCAACAGAGTGCTCATCAAGTGTAGATGAAGCTAAAAAGAAAAAACAACTCTATACACATAAAAGGAACCCGAACTAAAGCCAATTTTTCCATGTAAATTACCTTCAGGCAGGATCAGAGATATACCATGGAATTCTTTAGCAAGATCATGATGTCGAGATGTAGCTTTGGCTATTAAGGCTAAAAAACATATATGTATATATACACATATATGTATATATATGCATATATATATGTATATACACATCTATGTACGTGTGCATACGTATATATATATATATATATATATATATATATATATATATATATATATGTAAAAGAGTGAATATGCAGTGGATGGCTATAGAATTAATATGAAAATGCAGTAACACACAAATAGGAGTGCTCGTTTGTACGACTCCTGAAGATGAAACAGAAGGGTTTGTCGGTTCGTTGGTAACATACGATGAATCCAGAATCCGCTTGGGAGTACTCCAACTATGACTCAAATTAAGCTGAAATTTGAACGCCTCAGGAAGCTTAAAACATACAGTAACACTTCCAAGAAAGTTCTTAATCACTTTTTGCATGTCTAATAGCATGTGATCGTAGTCTTTATTGGTAACATCACTCGTTATGTTTTCCTTGTTTACGATTTTAGTACTAACGGAAACCTGGAACAAGATATTCAATCGTTTAGTAATGATAGAACGAAATACTTGTGATTATACCAACCGCGCCGTTGTTGCTTTCTGAAGGTGCTTCATTAGCAGCATTCAAGCATGTTCCGTCAGATTTCAGGCAACAATCACCATTATCCTGCAGTAATATAGTTGATGAAACGAATAACTGAGAAAGTTTTAAAAGACATACCGGCACTGGAAGGCCTTGGGAAAATCTAGCCTTATTTGTTTTTTCGCACGAAGAATGATTAATAATGGACTGGTGACTGCCTATGTTTAAGACATGAGAACGCTCCTCAGAGCTGTCCCAGGATAACGAAGAGATATTCGATCCGTATTTTACCACTTTCATAAAGAATACTAAAACCCTCAAGGATCAGCTGAATCTACCCCCAAATTCAAAGACTAGTGGTTGGAGGCGATTCCGATGGAGCAAGTATTGGTATTAGCAAATATGAGATATCGGGTGATGTAACATGTATTATAAAAAGTATAGTTCGATTAACTTGTCTAAGCCTAAGAAAGAGTCGCTATAGTTACTAGTCTTTAGCAAATTTTATTTATCGAAAGCACAAATTTAAGTACTAATAATAAAACCACTACTTATTCTTCTATTATAAATACACCTGTTCTTCGTCATATTTCACTTGCAGTGTTCAAATGTGTAGTTCGTTTGCGAATTTCTCTTATTTTGAATGAATTCTTTTCTTAACGATGTTATATTCTAAAATTTTACATTGTTCTTAAACGTGTTCCTTTCTTTTTGTTATGTAGATTTTTACAGGCTGTCTTCCATGGCGGTTCATAGTAGAATAATAATATAAAAAAGACAACCACGTGCATCAAGAGGTTTTGAGCCCAAATAGAGCGATTATCTGTTGATAGCGAAATTGAGAGCCTCTCTGTCGATCGTTTCAATGATTTTGCTTGCGGCTCATCATCGACATTCTGCATTCTGCATAGACTTTTCGCTTTCGGTACATCGTAGAAGGACTTATCGTTCCGTGTTTTTAACATCGATGCATTCTCGTTGTTGCTAACTTCACTACGCCTTTGTGCTCTATCGGCACTGCGAGACTTTCGTTCTTGTTTCAGTTTTTTTCTTCTCTCTTTTTCAACCACGATTCCTCTACGTTCCTGAGATTTGTCAATGTCAACTGCTACTTCACCACATTCCTTTCTGTTTTCGCCCTAAAAATTGCTTCCATCATTATTCACACATGTGAGCAGCAATAAGCCTACAATTTTATTTGGACGGTTCATTTTCGGGCATTGGAAGGGTAGTGGTTGAAGATGTTGTAAAACACATGCATAATAAGTGTAGTTTTCCACGCCTAGGGCCAGCCAACCCTCCCAACCATCCGAAATCGGCAGATTGGTGCCAGATTTATTGGGACAAGCCTCCTTCGATCTACAAAGAATAGCGACTCCATTTGAATGAATATGTGAGAAAACTCTAGCACAGCTATCAAAATTTTCCAGCAATATGTGTAGATCTGTAAATGGATACAAGGTAAAAGCAGTGCACACGGCCAATTCAATTACCCATTTCTATTCCAGAAGAAAACAAACGCACACGTTCCATAAGCTTGAAACGTTTGGCGTTAAACAATCCTTAGAGATACGCCACGCATTCGAAATTCATTAATTTTTACTTTTTTTTTCATTTACTAAAATTGACCCAATACATATTTGGTCCAGAAAATAATTCGTTATGACCTTTTAATATACGAGGTATAGTATTGATTGCCTAACAAATAAATCTTGTACGAATTCGCCTCCACTGAATGAATGGCGGCTTGGTCACGTCGAATTGCTGGGTCGACTCGTGACCACATGTATTGCATGGCACTTTTATCCACTGCGCTTTTCCGCGCACTCTAACTTACCTCAACTTTCCTTCCCACCGTTTCTCCACACGATTTGGTAAGTTTTTCCACTTTGTACGGTTTGTTATCTGAATTTTTGGCGTTGATATGCACACATCGCTGCTCAAGAAAACGAAAAATCTCACACTCTGCTAACCTTCATATTACGACGATCTGTTATTCCAACGTATTTAGTATATTTTAAGCTTTGTTAAAATTAAAAAAGAGCTAATGAAGAAGTTTGCGATTATTCGGCACACATAGAAGAAAAAACATAACTAGCCTCGAAGAACAATTCTACTACCCTCTCTTGAACTTTTTTTCGCTTTTTCTTTTTCGTAGTCTTCCTTAA